>NW_027254379.1:0-300000 GCF_044704955.1 Pristiophorus japonicus | reverse complement strand
TCTCGGAGCGGGTGCAGGACATTCTGAAAAGGGAGGGAGAACAGCTAGTTGTCGTGGTGCACGTTGGGACCAATGACATGGGTAAAAAAAAGGGATGAGGTCCTACGAGACGAATTTAAGGAGCTAGGAGCTAAATTAAAAAGTAGGACCTCAAAGTAGTAATCTCGGGATTGCTAACAGTACCACGTGCTAGTCAGAATAGGAATCGAAGGATAGCGCAGATGAATACGTGGCTTGAGCAGTGGTGCAGCAGGGAGGGATCCAAATTCCTGGGGCATTGGAGCCGGTTCTGGGGGAGGTGGGACCAGTATAAACTGGACGGCCTGCACCTGGGCAGGACCGGAAGCAATGTCCTCAGAGGAGTGTTTGCTAGTGCTGTTGGGGAGGAGTTAAACTAATATGGCAGGGGGATGGGAACCAATGCAGGGAGACAGAGGGAAACAAAATGGAGACAGAAGCAAAACACAGAAAGGTGATGAGAAAAAGTGAAGAGCAGAGAAACCCAAGGCAAAAAACAAAAAGGGCCAATTTACAGCAAAATTATAAAGGGTCAAAGTGTAATAAAAAGGCAAGCCTGAAAGCGCGGTGCCTCAATGCGAGTAGTATTCGGAACCGAGGTGAGGGCTCTGAGCTAGTTAGAGTGGGTGAGAGCGCAGATGAACAGGACCCCAAGAAAGAATGCAAAAGGCAGGAGGCAACGGAGTGGAGTAGCACTGGGGTAAGTGTGAACCACAAGGTAATAGGAAGGGACAATATGTATGAATATAAAGGGGCTGCAGGAGGGGTCAAAACTAAAATTCATGCTTTAAAAATTAGTATTAAAACACTTTACATAAACGCACGCAGCATTCGAAATAAAGTAAATGAGTTGATGGCACAAATCATGACAAATGGGTATGATTTCGTGGCCATTACAGAAACGTGGTTACAGGGTGGCCAAGACGAGGAATTAAACATACAGGGGTATCTGGCAATTCAGAAAGATAGACAAGAAGGGAAACAATGTGGGGTAGCTCTGTTAATAAAGGATGATATCATGGCAGTTGTGAGAGATGATATTTGCTCTAATGATCATAATGTTGAATCATTTTGGGTGGAGTTTAGAGATAGTAAAGGGAAAAAGTCACTGGTGGCGTAGTTTATAGGCTCCCAAATAATAACTTCATGGTGGGGCAGGCAATAATCAAGGGCATAATCGAGGCATGTGAAAAAGGAATGGCAGTAATCATGGGGGATTTTAACCTACATATCGATTGGTCAAATCAAATTGCACGGGGTATCCTGGAGGAGGAATTCATAGAATGCACAATGGATTGTTTCTTAGAACAGTATGTTACAGAACCTACAAGGGAGCAAGCTATCTTAGATCTGGTCCTGTGTAATGAGACAGGAATAATAAACGATCTCCGAGTAAAATATCCTCTCGGAATGAGTGATCACAGTATGGTTGAATTTGTAATACAGATTGAGTGTGAGGAAGTAGTGTCTCAACGAGTGTACTATGCTTAAACAAAGGGGACTATAGTGGGATGAGGGCAGAGTTAGCTAAAGTAGACTGGGAACACAGACTAAACGGTGGCACTATTGAGGAACAGTGGAGGACTTTTAAGGAGCTCTTTCATAGTGCTCAACAAAAATATATTCCAGTGAAAAGTAAGGGCGGTAAGAGAAGGGATAACCAGCCGTGGATAACCAAGGAAATAAAGGAGAGTATCAAATTAAAAACAAATGCGTATAAGGTGGCCAGGGTGAGTTGGAAACTAGAAGATTTGGAAAATTTTAAACGACAGCAAAGAATTAATAAGAAAGCAGTAAAGAAAGTAAAGAGAAATTACGAAAGTAAATTTGAGCGAAACATAAAAACAGTTAGTAAAAGCTTTTACCTATATATAAAACGGAAAAGAGTGATTAAAGTAAATGTTGGTCCTTTAGAAAATGAGAATGGGGATTTAGTAATGGGAAATGTGGAAATGGCTGAGACCTTAAACAAATATTTTGCTTCGGTCTTCACAGTGGAAGACACAAAAACCATGCCAACGATTTCTGGTCAAGGGAATGTGGGAAGGGAGGACCTTGAGATAATCACTATCACTAGGGGGGTAATGCTGCACAGGCTAATGGGACTCAAGGTAGACAAGTCCCCTGGTCCTGATGAAATGTATCCCAGGGTATTAAGAGATGGTGGAAGTTAGAGCAGATGCATTCGTTATAGTCTACCTAAATTCTCTGGACTCTGGGGAGGTACCAGCGGATTGGAAAGCAGCTAATGTAACGCCTCTGTTTAAAAAAGGGGGCAGACAAAAGGCAGGTAACTATAGGCCGGTTAGTTTAACATCTGAAGAGGGGAAAATGCTTGAAACTGTCATTAAGGAAGAAATAGCGGGACATCTAGATAGGAATAGTGCAATCAAGCAGACGCAGCATGGATTCATGAAGGGGAAATCATGTTTACCTAATTTACTGGAATTCTTTGAGGATATAACGAGCATGATGGAAAGAGTTGTACCGATGGATGTGGTGTATTTAGATTTCCAAAAGGCATTCGATTAGGTGGCAAACAAAAGGATACTGCAGAAGATAAAGGTACGTGGTGTTGGAGGAAATTTATTAGCATGGATCGAGAATTGGCGTTCGAACAGAAAGCAGAGAGTCGGGATAAATGGGTCGTTTTCAGGTTGGAAATCGATCGTTAGTGGTCTGCCACAGGGATCAGTGCTGGGACCACAACTGTTTACAATATACATAGATACATAGATGACCTGGAAGAGGGGACAGAGTGCTGTGTAACAAAATTTGCAGATGACAAAAAGATTAGTCGGAACGCGGGTGGTGTGGAGGACACAGAGAGGCTGCAAAGAGAATTAGATAGGTTAAGCGAATGGGATAAGGTTTGGCAGATGGAATACAATGTCGGAAAATGTGAGGTCATCCACCTTGGAAAAAAAAACAGTAAAATGGAATATTATTTGAATGCGGAGAAATTACAACATGCTGCGGTGCAGAGGGACCTGGGGGTCCTTGTACATGAATCCCAAAAAGTTAGTTTGCAGGTGCAGAAGGTAATGAGTAAGGCGATGGACTGTTGACCTTCATTGCGAGAGGGATGGAGTACTAAAGCAGGGAGGTCCTGCTGCAACTGTATAGGGTATTGTTGAGGATGCACCTTGAGTACTGCGTGCAGTTTTGGTCACCTTACTTAAGGAAGGATACACTAGCTTTGGAGGGGCTACAGAGACGATTCACTGGGCTGATTCCTGAGATGAGGGGGTTACCTTATGATGATAGATTGTGTAGACTTGGTCTTTACTCGTTGGAGTTCAGAAGGATGAGGGGTGATCTTATCGAAACATTTAAAATAATGAAAGGGATAGACAAGATAGAGGCAGAGAGGTTGTTTCCTCTGGTTGGGGAGACTAGAACTAGGGGGCACAGACTCAAAATACGGGGGAGCCAAATAAAACCGAGTTGAGAAGGAATTTCTTCTCCCAGAGGGTTGTGAATCTATGGAATTCTCTGCCCAAGGAAGCAGTTGAGGCGAGCTCATTGAATGTATTCAAATCACAGATAGATAGATTTTAACCAATAAGGGAATTAAAGATCATGGGGAGCGGGTGGGTAAGTGGAGCTGAGTCCATGGCAAGATCAGCCATGATCTTTTTGAATGGCGGAGCACGCTCGAGGGTCTAGATGGCCTACTCCTGTTCCTAATTCTTATGTTCTTATGTTCTTATGTTAACTTGTCGAGTGGAGAATGGAGAACCAGTTGATGTGGTGTATTTTGACTTTCAAAATGCTTTTGACAAGGTCACAGCATGAAATTGGTGTGCAAAATAAAAGCGCATGGTATTGGGGGTAATGTACTGACGTGGATAGAGAACTGGTTGGCAGACAGGAAGCAGAGATTCGGGATAAACGGGAACTTTTCAAAATGGCAGGCAGTGACATGTGGAGTGCCGCAGTGCACAGTGCTGGGACCCCAGCGCTTTACAATATACATTAACGATTTAGATGCAGGAATTGAGTGTAATAGCTCCAAGTTTGCAGATGAAACTAAACTGGGTGCGGTCTGAGCTGTGAGGAGGATGCTAAGAGGCTGCAGAGTGACTTGGACAGGTTCGGTGAGTAGGCAAATGCATGGCAGATGCAGCATAATGTGGATACATGTGAGGTTATCTACTTTGGGGGTAAAAAACACGAAGGCAGAATATTTTCTCAATGGCGGCCGATTAGGAAAAGGGGAGGTGCAACGAGACCTGGATGTCATGGTTCATCAGTCACTGAAAGTGGGCATGCAGGTACAGC
The DNA here is from genome assembly GCF_044704955.1 of Pristiophorus japonicus. NCBI lineage: Eukaryota > Metazoa > Chordata > Chondrichthyes > Pristiophoridae > Pristiophorus > Pristiophorus japonicus. The sequence goes on along the minus strand of NW_027254379.1, from coordinate 295,698 downwards.
AGGCTATGAAGAAGGCAAATGGTAGATTGGCCTTCAAAGCTGGGAGATTTGAGTATAGGAGCAGGGAGCACTTACTGCACTTGTACAGCGCCTCAGTGAGGCCACACCTCGAATACTGTGTTCAGTTTTGTTCTCCTAATCTGAGGAAGGACGTTCTTGCTCTTGAGGGGGTGCAGCGAAGGTTCACCAGACTGATTGCAGGGATGGCTGGACTCTCATATGAGGTGAGACTGGATCAATTGAGACTTGAGTAACTGGAATTTAGAAGGATGAGAGGGGATCTCATAGAAATGTATATGATTCTGATGGGACGGGACAGGTTAGATGCGGGAAGAATGATCCCGATGTTGGGGAAGTCCAGAACCAGGGGACACCGTCTCCGGATGAGGGTAGGCCATTTAGGGCTGAGATGTGGAGAAACTTCTTCACTCAGAGTGTTGTTGGCCTGTGGAATTCCCTGTCGCAGAGAGTTGTTGATGCCAGTTCATTGGATATATTCAAAAGGGATTTAAATATGGCTCTTATGGCTAAAGAGATCAAGGGGTCTGGAGAGAAAGCAGGAAAGGGGTACTGAGGTTAATGATCAGCCATGACCTTATTGAATGGCGGTGCATGCTCGATGGGACGAATGGCTTATTCCTACACATATTTTCTATTTTTCCATGTTTCAGTCGGCATGGCTTCTCAAGCTGCCATGTTTTCCTGCAGAAGAAACACTCTGCCTTCACATATGGACAACTTTGGGCAATGTGTTGTCCCAGGCACCGAAGCCACACATTCAGTGCTCTGTTACCATTGCCAGTTGCTGAGACATCTGGGCCCAAATGCCTTTTACTTGTAACCTGCAGGCGACCACTTCGGTTGTTTGTGGACTGCAAATAGAGCGAAATTGTTGAGAATATTGGTCGGCCATGTCCATTGATACAGCTGTCTGAAAACCTATATGAAAAAACAAATTAGGAGTCGTTAATAACTTTCTTCTGATCGCATCATTTTTATCCCACAAACAGATCAGTCACGCAATGCTTCGTCCTGAAACTTTCTGAAATTACGGTAAATAGATAGTTTTTATATGTTACAATGTATTCACTGATACTTTCCATGGTTAACTGATCTCGGATTCTGAAACGATAAAGTTGAGCAATTTCTAGGAGCTCAGGACTGTAGTGCTATTCTAACTTAGTGAGAATCGGCTTAAGTGATGTGGCATTTGGCTTGACAGGCACAAGGACATTTATCAGAGTTCCACACATCGCGGACCCTGCTCCAGTTAAGAAAATAGACCCTTTTCTGTCAAACATCACCCGCTTAGTTTTTTCATCATTAGACACTTCGATGATACTATTTGCAGTGCAGAACATTTCGAGCAGCTCCACATACGCTCCAAAACCTTCACCGTCGAGTTACAACTCCCACAAGTGTCCTATTATCGCACAGGTGCGGCCATCTGGACACTGGCACTTCAGCCAAGTGTGCTTGTACTTTACCTTGGATTTTTGCTGTTAAGCAAAAGAGAGAAGCTATTAAAGTCTGTGTAGTTGGCGTAATCATCCCCCAACATAAATTTCAGCTAGATTATCCGAATATCCTGTCATTCATCGGCAATGTTATGTTTTCGGTACAACCTCACAAAAACACACAGAATTTAAAATGGCAGATCGCTTCAGGAAACCAGCCACGTGACTCTCTCTTTAATGTTGCAAGCAACAATGACTGCAATGCCACAGAACTACACTGGGTGGAGCTATAAATATTAGATTACCAATCTCGGAGGAGGTGAGATGCTATTTCTCATATAAATTTCGGACGCAGTTCTACAAGTGCTTTTGCTGCCATGGAATGTGGTTCTGGGGGCACATCAGTCAAGAAGTGCAGGGAAAAACCTAATAGAAAATTGAGGGCACGAAAACATCAGAACATAAGAGATAGAAGCAGGGGTAGGCCATACGGCTTATCGAGCCTGCTCCCCCATTTAATACGATCATGGCTGATACAATCATGGATTCAACTTCAAGTTCCTGCCCGCTCCCCATAACCCCTTAATCCCGTTCCCTTAACGGTTAAGATATTGCAACATGACTAGCAACCGCCACCCCCCTCCCCGCCCCCGCCGCCCCCGCAAGGATATTGGTCCCGGCTCGGTTGATGTGCAAATTGTTCGGCTTGTACAGGACCAATCTCCCCCAGAAATGCTCCCAATGCTTCAGAAAACTAAAGACCTGCCTCAAGTACCATCTCTCCAGCTAAGCATCCATCTGCTCTAACCTCCTATTTCTGTATTCAGTAGCTCATGGCAATGACAGTGATCCGCTGGTTATTGCCCTTGAGGACCTGTTTTTTAATGACTCTCCTAGCTCCCGAAACTATGCCTGCAGTACCTGATCCCAATTTCCAGCTACATCATTGCTCCTGATATGGACCAGCCTCTGGCTGTTCAACCCGCTCCCTACAGGATGCCCTGTCTGCTCCCCTAACATTGAATCCCGTAACACTATAGCTCTTATATTTTTCATCCCCCCGTACTGCTGTGGATTTGGCTCTGGCTGCATTCCCCAGAGCCACCATCGTCTTCACCAGTACTCAGAACAGTGTACTAATTGGAGAGCTAGATGGACAGAGGGCACTCCTGCACGAGCTGCCTAGTTGTCCTTTCCTGTCCGGCAGTCAGCCAATCCCTACCTGACTGTACACTCTTAAGCTGCGAGGTTACCACCTCTAGAAAAGTGATATCCACGTTGCTCTCACTCTGGGATACATCGCAGTGACTGCAGCCTCCGCTCAAGGCTCAAATCATGGAGCTCGATTTGGTGCAGCTGGAGACACCTCCTGAACACATGGTCATGCAGGCTGAGCGAAGCATCCATGATTTCCTACATGCCATACGATGTGCAATCCAAGGGACTGTGCGGCCCTGCCATACCACTCGTTAGACTCAGAACTATCATGTAGAACATAACACTAAATCTTACCAAAACGCACTCAGCAATTACTCAGCAAACAGCTCATTTACTGAATTAGTTCGCCTTAGATAAGAGCTATGTTTTTCAATCACAATGATGGGAACTCCTACTTACAGAGGTTCCATTATTGTGAATGAGAACATACTTTATCTGGATTGACTGCCCAGGCCCATTTTACTCCACCTCCAGCTTATGGATGTCCAGACGTGTATGCATAGTGTGTGAAAGCCTCCGGACCTGGTCCTCTGATGGCTGCAGCAGGAACAGGTAGGTGTGGATCTTTTTTCCTTTTTCTATCATTTGTCCGCAGCAAGACGTCGACCAGGATTTCTTGGCCAGTATGATCCCAGGCCAAATATGGAAGAAGCGGTGCTGAATCTAGTTCAGGGAACAGACGGAATGTTTCGGGAGTAAATTTGGGGAACAGTGAACATAATATCATTTGAAATTGAAGAAGGATATGGAAAAGGACAAGGACCCTTCGAGCATAACAATACTTAACTGAAGAAGGTCTAAAGTCAGTGAGTTTAAACTGGATCTGGCACAGATGATTTGAAATTAAAACTTAGTAGACAAAGCAGTTATTGAAAATGGGTGGCTTTCAAAGAGCAGATAGTTCTAGAGAAGCATCGACACGTTCCCATGAGCCGAAGGAAAAGGCTTCCAGAACAAAAGTTCCCTGGCCAAAGAAATAGAGCTAAAAATGTGACAGAAAATTGAGGTTTATGAAAAATGTAAGGTACATAATACAGCAGAGAACGATGCTGAATTAGAAAGTATGATGACTATCTAAAACAGGGAATCAGAGCCGAAATGAGAGAGAATGAGAGCAGATTTACAGCTAACATAAAAGGAAATCCAAAGTATTTTATAAACGTGCAACTACTACAAGGGTAGTCAAAGGAAGCATGGTGCCGATCAAGGAACAAAAAGGAGATATGCCTCTGGAGGCAGAGGTACAAATGTGTATGATCCACCTGTCTTTACTAGAGTATAGGAGGCTGTGAAGTCGGGTTTTTGTTTAGGATAAAAATAGATAATGAAGAGGTATTTGAAAGGTTGGCTGTCCTGAAGGTAGAAACCTCACCCGGTTTGGAGGAGGTGCATCCTTATTTACTGAGGCAACTAAGATTTGAATTTTCAGAGAATCGTGCCACAATATTTCAATCTTCCTTAGATATGGTATTGGTGCAAGAGGACTGGAGGATTACACATGTTATACCCATGTTTAAAAAATCCAGCTCAGTCAGATTAACATCGGTGAAGCAAAATGTTTCGAGACAATAATCTGGTACAACGTTAATTGGCATTTGGAAAAGTATAGGCTAATAAATGAACACCAGCAAGGATTTGTTCTGGGCAAATCGTGTTAGAGTAACTTTATGGAGTTATTTGATGATATAATGTAGAGGGCTGTTGAGGGCAGTGTGGTTGATGTTGTGTATAAATAAATTAAACATGCGTTTGCCAAGAACCACAGTGTTGAGTTGCTTGCAAAATTGCAGTCCTTGGAATTAAAGGAAGTTGAGCATTGTGGATGAAGTATTAGCTAAAGGATCGAAAAGAAAATGCTGCGTTGAATGGATGTATTTTTCAGACAAGAGAGAAGTATATTGTCTTGCTCCCCGGTGATCGGAATTTGGGATACCGCTGTTTTAGAAATGTAACCAGAGTAATGCTCACAATATTTATCAGCCGAGTAGTAAATTACTCCTCAGATACAACTCATGAGGAAGGTAAAATTATGAAGAACTCCTATTTCAGTAGTTGGTTTGCAGGAGTCAGTAAACTAACCAGAGATTGTCTCTGGAAAAGTGAACTCACAGTATTGCCGATGAGTGTATCTTTTACCAGCTAAAGTCCATTACATAGAATCACAGCCCATCCGGCAGACATCCATGAACACAGACAGCAATATACCACAATAAATAATTGTCACTGTTCATATTTCATATCCTTTAATTTGATTCTAAATGTATGATGACAGCAAAGGATTTTCTGCAAAAGGCAGCTGCTCCAAGTTTAAAAAACACAACAAACACAATCTCAATCCAATCATCTCCGTTTGCCTTATACACGACATGATTACAGAGACTCAGTGGCGAGGGGACCGGGATTAAATGTGGGAGCAAATTGTCGCCATTACATGTCGCCATTACATGTGGCCATGTTCCATTTACCTCGTAATTTTATAAGCTTAGAAATAGAGTGAAGGGATATTTCATCCCATTCTCCAGCTCCTCTCTAAACTTACTCTGGCGCACGGCATAAATAAAAGTGTTTGTGCAGCAACTCAGGAGCTGAACCATATACTCGAGTTCATGTTTAATGATGGTGAGGTCAGCACTAGGGAACTGACTCACCAGAACAATTCCAGAAAACATCGTAGCCACCAGGAGCAGAGATCTTAGAAGCATAAAATTAGCCTAGATCACCAAAAGTGAAGTCATTGATTTTCTTCTTATTTATGTCTCTGTATCACTGGGAGTCTCCCCACTGACCCGATCTCCCAGTAGATTGCGAACTATAATGCTCACTAAAATGTGTCTGACTGTTAACACATTGAGCATCAGAATCAGAATAAATGGAACACGCGGGTGAAAATATAAAGTAGAAATTCAATTGCTGTCCATACCCGTGAATATATAATATTGCAGTTCATAACACAGAACCAGGGAGTGCTCTGAAGCAAGCAGTGTTCTGTGAACATAAAATGACAGAAAATGTTCTTCACACAGAACAACACAGTCATTGTTCCAATAATCACAGCCGCATATTTCTCGGTGCAATATTTTATATTCAACTTCTGAAAATAAATGGCCACAAATCGATCAAATGTGAAATCGACAGTGAACCAGAGTGAGCAGTCTGGCCTGCATAAATTAGGATGGTGTGGATATTACACACGGGAATGTCGAGCAGAAACCAAAATGTGTTATCATAAACAATGGGGTGCGCCTCAGTATCAGGTCGAGGATAATGACCAGTAGATCCGTCGCTGCCAGGGCCACCAGGTACCCAGTGACACATTTGGAGAGACCAAATTTTACCCGAGGAAGGATCACAATCGTCACTATGTTAACTGTACAAAAGGGGACAAATAGGAAAATTATACATCAGAATGGGAGCAGCAATATCTGTGTTGGATCCATGGGTGTAAGTTACTGAAAACTCGCCACATCCCGTGAAGGAATCCTTTGTGACACAACTTCATGAGAGAGGTAATGTTTCAATTCAACTACCAGTAATGATTTGAGATGTCCTTGTCTGAGCAAATTGGATAGATAAACACAAAAATCAAATGGTTCTGTTCATTCAGAAATGTCCAGCAATGGAATATGTCCTTCCCTGACATGCAGATAATAAATGCACTCACTGGCGGACAAACCCTGATTTTTCCACAGGAGGTCCCAGAGTCAAATCTGGGCCAGGTCAGAAATATTGGAATCAATGACACGTGGATATGGTGTGGTGTATCTCCTTGAGTCCAGCTGCTAATAGTGACTCTGAGAAATGGTGGTTGATCCCCAGTCTCCTGCACCTGCTCAGTGACCTGGGATATGCTAAGGTTGTAATCCCTTCTGTCCTGGTGCTGATCACTGTTCCTGAGAGATTGTGGAGCTGTTGATATAAATATAGTAATATGAATGTTCAACCACTCCACACTGTTCCTCTATTTAATGAGATCATGGCTGATCTGTATCCAAACGCCATTCATCTGCCTCGGTTCTATGTCCCTAAATACCCCCATATTATTCTGTTCTGCCCACTCACTTAATCTATCAATGTCTCCTTGTAATGTTATGCAACCGACTACCTCATAAATCTTTGTTTCTTCGGCAATCGTTAAAATATGGCTCTCTATTGTGTTCTTGAAGACATTGACGAATATAAGTGATCTTTCATAACAACTTAAGAGCCGAAGAAATAGGAGCATGTGCAGGCCATATGGCCCATCGAGCCTGCTCCGCAATTTATTACGACCCTGGCTGAATAGATCATGAACTCAACTCCACTTCCCTGCCTGCTCAACAGAACAGCTTATTTCCTGATCGGTTAAGAAACTGTCTATCGCTCTCTTAAATGTATTCAATTACCCAGCTTTCAGAGAAAGGTTATGCCCCCTATTTCTCGTCATCGCTATCAGTGGAAACATCCAAAATACATCCATCTTGTCAAGCCGCTTCATAGTCTTAAACGTTTTGATAAGATCACGTTCATTCTTCAGAATTCCGATGAGTCGAGGCCCAACGTCCTCAACATTCCTTCATAATCAACCCCTCATTTCAGGAATCAACCTAGTGAACTTTCTCTGAAATAACTTCAAAGCAAGTATATCCTTTCGTAAATATGGAAACCAAAACTGCACGCATTATTCCAGATGATGCCTCACCAATACCCTGTATATCTGTAGCAAGATGGCCCTGCTTTATACTCCATTCCCTTTGCAATAAAGGCAAAGATTCCATTGGCCTCCCTGATCAGTTGCTGTACCTGCATACTAACCTTTTGTGAATCATGCATAGTACCCCCATGTCCCGCTGTTCTGCAGTACTTTGAAATATTTCTGCATTTAAATACAACTTTCTCTTTGATTTTTTTTTGCCAAAATGCATGATCTCACACTTTCCTATAGTATGCTCCATCTGCCAAAATGTTGTCCACTCATTAACCTCCTCACACATTGCTTTTCCCCCCATCTTGTTATCATCATTAACCTTGGCTACGTTACACTCGGTCCGTTCTTTCAAGTGATTGATATAGATTGCAAATAATTGGTGTCCCAGCACTGATCCCTGCGGCACCCCACTCGTTACTGTTTGGCAACCGGAGAATGAACAATTTAACCCGATACTCTTTTTTTCTGTTAGGTAGCGAATCCTCTCTCCATGCTAATATATTTCTTCCCGTGAAATGTTATCATATTCAGTAACCTTGTATGTGGCACCTTGTCAAATGCCTTCTGGAAATCCAAATACACAACAACCACTGGTTCCACTTTATTACATCCTTAAAGAATTCCAGCAAATTTGTCAAACATGTCTTTACTTCACAAATCCATACTGACTCTGCTGACCGAATTTTGATTTTCAAATGTCCTGCGGCTGCGTCATTAATAATGGACTCCAACATTTTCCCAACTACAGATATTAGGCTAACTGGTCTATAGTGTCCTGATTTTTGTCTGCCTCCCTATTTAAATAGAATCGTCGCATTTGCAGCTTTGAAATATGCTCGGACTTCCCCTCAATCCAAGGAATTTTGGTAAATTACAGCCAATGCATCCGCTATCCCTGCCGCTTTTTCTCTTAATACCCTAGGATGCAAGCCATCAAATCGAGGGAATTATCCATCTTTAGTCCCATTATCTTACTGAGTTCCACCTCCTTAGTGATTGTGATTGTGTTAAGTTCCTTCCCACCCCCCACCCAGCCCCTCCGCACCCCCTAAGGCACCTTGACTATGTACTGTCTGAATACTGTAAGTGTCCGAAACCGGAGAGGCTGATATAAGATATGTGTTCAGATTTCTGATATCTCCATGTTTCCCATTACTAATTCCCCGTTCTCCTCTTCTAAGGGACCAACATTTATTGAGCCGCTCTTTTCCTTTTTATGTTCCTATATCTTGCTATCTGTTTTTATATTTCGTGCTACTTTAATTTCATAGTCTTCCTTTTCCTTTTCTTCCCTTTCTTAATCATTTTTTTAATCATTCTTTGCTGGCTTTTAAAAGCTTCCCAATCTTCTGTCCTCTCATTAGTTTTGGCCAATTTGTTTGCCCATGTTTTTCAATGGATACCCTCCATTTTGTCTTGAGTTAGCCACGGATGGCTATCTTTTCGTTTACACCCTTTTCTGCTCACTGGAATATATTTTTCTTGAGAGTTGTGAAATATCTCCTTAAATGTACGCCACTGTTGATCAACCGTCCTATTTTCCCAGTCCACTTTAGCCAACTCTGCCCTCGTACCTTCACTGCAAACTTTATTTAAGCTTAGTCCGCTGGTTTGAGATCCAACTTTCTCACCCTCCATCTGAATTTGAAATTCAACCATGCTATGATCACTCATTCCAAAGAGATCCTTTACTCAGAGATTGCTTATTAATCCTTACCCATTACAGAGGAGCAGATCCAAGATAGCCTGCCCCCTGGTTGGTTCCATTACATACTGCTCAAGGAATCCGTCACTTATGCACTCTATGAACTCTTCCTCAACTCTTACTGAGTCCCACCTCCTTAGTGATTGTGATTGTGAGCTCTTCCTCAAGGCTACCTTGACCAATTTGATTTGTCCAATCAATATGGAGGTTAAAATCAGCCATGATTATTGCTGTTCCCTTTTTACAAGCCCCCACTATTCCCAGCTTTATGGTCCGACACAACAGAGTCGCTACTCTTAGCGACCTATAGACTACGCCCACCAGTAACCTTTTTCCACTTATTATTCCTTATCTCTTCAAAACCATTTCAAGATCCTGATCTTTTGAGCCAATTTCATTCCTCACTGTCGCAGTGCGTCCATTATTTATCAATAGAGCTACCCCGACTCCTCTTCCTTTCTGTCTGTCCTTCCGGTCATATTCATTTGTATTTACTTGTATCAACTCATCTATTTTGTTACGAACGCTACGTACATTTAGACTAGGGACTTTTAAATTTGTTCTTTTACCCTATTTTCCTGCTTGTTTCCTCTCTCCTTCAAAATCACTTTCTTGATTTTTACTTTTTAATTCAAGCTCCACTCCCTACTGAATCAATTTTCAGATTCCCATCCCCCTCCCAAGCGCATTTCAACTCTCCCCAACGGCAATCGCAACGCCCGCCCCACACCGCCCCCGTGCCCTCCCCCGCGAGAAAATTGGTTCCGGCTCTGTTGAGGTGCAACCCCTCCGTCATGTACAGGTCCCACCTCCCCCAGAAGCGTTCCGAATGCCTCAGGAATCTAAAGTCCTCCCACGTGTACCATCTCTCCTGCCACGTGTTCATCTGCTCTATTCTCCTATTTCCCCTTCACAAATCCATGTTGACGCGGCCTGACTGAATTATGCTTTTCCAAATGTCCTGCTACTGCTTCTTTAAAAATGGACTGCAACATTTTCCCAACCAGAGATGATAGGCTCACTAATTCCGCATCACTAATTCCCTGCTCTCGTCAACTGAGAGACCAGCATTTGCTTTGTTGCATATCACTAATCTCTTCCTTCCAATTCATGTACACACCAATGAACATTATTCTCTATATTCTCCTGAACAACCAATCTATGAACCAGTTCAATTATTTGCCTGCCATTTGTCTGCCTTCTTTTTTAAATAGGAGCGTTAGAGTTGCAGTTTTACAATCTGCTGGGCGCTCTCCTGCATCCATATGATTTTGGTAAATTACAACCAATGCATCAACTATCCCTGCTACTACGCCTCTTAAGACCCCAGAATGCAAGCTATCAGGTGCAGGGGATTTAGCCGCCTTTAGTCCCATTATCGTGCTCAGTACCACCTCCTAAGTGATTGTGACTGTGTTAAGTTCCTCACCCTTATAGCCCCTTGGCTATCTACTGTTGGGATATGTTTAGCGTACTCAACCATAAAGACTGATACAAAATAGTTGTTCAGAATTTCTGCCATCTCCATGTTCCGCATCACTAATTCCCTGCTCTCGTCAACTGAGAGACCAGCATTTGCTTTGTTGCATATCACTAATCTCTTCCTTCCAATTCATGTACACACCAATGATCATTATTCTCTATATTCTCCTGAACAACCAATCTATGAACCAGTTCAATTATTTGCCTTCAGTTCGAGATTTTGCTTTAACTATAGAAACATAGAAACATAGAAAAGAGGTGCAGAAGTAGGCCATTCAGCCCTTCTAGCCTGCACCGCCATTCAATGAGTTCATGGATGAACATGAAATTTCAGTAACCCCTTCCTGCTTTCTCGCCATACCCCTTGATCCCCCGAGGAGTAAGGACTACATCTAACTCCCTTTTGAATATATTTAGTGAATTGGCCTCAACTACTTTCTGTGGTAGAGATTCCACAGGTTCACCACTCTCTGGGTGAAGAAGTTTCTCCTCATCTCGGCCCTAAATGGCTTACCCCTTATCCTTAGACTGTGACTCCTGGTTCTGGACTTCCCCAACATTGGGAACATTCTTCCTGCATCTAACATGACTAAACCTGTCAGAATTTTAAACGTTTCTATGAGGTCCCCTCTCATTCTTCTGAACTCCAGTGAATACAAGCCCAGTTGATCCAGTTTTTCTTGATAGGTCAGTCCCACCATCCCGGGAATCAGTCTGGTAAATCTTCGCTGCACTCCCTCAATAGCAAGAATGTCCTTCCTCAAGTTAGGAGACCAAAACTGTACACAATACTCCAGGTGTCTCCTCACCAAGGCCCTGTACAACTGTAGCAACACCTCCCTGCCCCTGTACTCAAATCCCATCTCTATGAAGGCCAACATGCAACTTGCTTTCTTAACCGCCTGCAGTACGTGCATGCCAACCTTCAATGACTGATGTACCATGACACCCAGATCTCGTTGCACCTCCCCTTTTCCTAATCTGTCACCATTCAGATAATAGTCTGTCACTTTGTTTTTACCATCTAAGTGGATAACCTCACATTTATCCTTATTATTCTAAATCTGCCATGCATTTGCCCACTCACCTTACCTATCCAATTCATTCTGCAGCCTCATAGCATCCTCCTCGCAGCTCACACTGCCACCCAACTTAGTGTCATCCGCAAATTTGGAGATACTACATTTAATCCCCTAAATCATTAATGTACAATGTAAACAGCTGGGGCCCCAGCACATAATCTTGCGGTACCCCACTAGTCACTGCCTGCCATTCTGAAAAGCACCCATTGTCTCCTACTCTTTGCTTCCTGTCTGACAACCAGTTCTCAATCCACTTCTGCACACTATCCACAATCCCATGTGCTTTTATTTTGCACATTAACCTCTTGTGTGGGACCTTGTCGAAAGCCTTCTGAAAGTCCAAATATATCACATCAACTGGTTCTCCTTTGTCCACTTTACTGGAAACATCCTCAAAAAATTCCAGAAGATTTGTCAAGCATGATTTCCCTTTCACAAATCCATGCTGACTTGGACCTATCATGTCACCATTTTCTTCTGGGGAACCTTATTGTTTGCCTCCTGGAAGTCCATATAAACTACATCCATAGACATTCGCTTGTCTGCTAATTTGGTTATTTTCTCAAAAATAATCACAAAGGTTCGTTCGCATTAATTGCCTTTTATGAATCCGTCTTGGCTCTAACTAAACCTTTACGTTTATCTAATTGCTCAACAACAATTGGTGGAAACCATCATGTCTTGGTGTTTGATATTTTTTCGTGATCTTTATTTTAATTTTTCTAATAGTAGTTTCTTGCTTACGTTAACTTTAGTGAGTTCCAGTCCTTGATTCATTACTAATTTTCCTGGAATTTCACGTAAAGTATCGTCTTCCTCTCCTGTGAGCGTGAACATAATGTAATTACTCAAAAACATTTCTATTTCCTTGTTTTCAATTGCAATGTTACCCGTATCTGAAGTAAATAGCTCATATTACCACTAAATCCTTTTTTCTTACAGAATAAAACGTTGTGTTTTATTCTTGATATGCATCGCAGGTTTAATTTCCAATGACCTCTTTGCAGCTCTTGGGTTTTTTGTAATATCTAACTTTGCTGTTCTTTATATCTCTGACAATCCACTCGAACGATACTATTGTTACCACGTTTGTATATTCCTTCCATTCGCTTGAAGTTGTCTCTCATCTTATGTCCACGAGTCCTGGCCCTGATCAGTGATGCTGGTATATATTGGGATAATTCCCTGGGTCCTGCTCCTGATCAGTGAAGCTGGTATATATTGGAGCAATCCCCTGAGCCCTGCCCCTGATCAGTGATGCTGGCATATATTGGGGCAGTCCCCTGGCTCCTGCTACTGATCAGTGATGTTGGTCAATATTGGGACAAACCCCTGGGTCCTGCTCCTCATCAGTGATGCTGGTATATATTGGGGCAATCCCCTGGATCCTGCTCCTGATCAGAGATGCTGGTGTTTATTGGAGCAATCCCCTGGGTCCTGCTCCTGATCAGTGATGCTGTTTATATTTGGGCAATCTCCTGTGTCCTGCTCCTGATCAGTGACATGGGGATGTATTGCGGCTAATCTCCTTTTTCCTGGTCCTGATCAGTGATACTGGAATATATTGGGGTAATCTCCTCGGGGCTGATGCTGATCAATGTGCAATGTATTCTGCTGGAAAGTGATTGAATGTTCGAGGAGATAAATGTTTGATCAGCCAGGTTAAGTGCCCTGGCAGAAGGACCTGTTACAGGGGGTGCCTCGCCTCAAACTTTAAGAATGGTAATTTCAGAGTGGGCCTTGTAACCGGAACTAAGCAAGACCTGTTTAAATCCCGATTTTAAACTCACCCGGCCAGCGGGAAGGGGCCGGTTGAAGTCAGATCCCGGCTTAATTCCCCTTCCAATTGCACGCATCATTGAATTCAATTGCGAGCAAATAGAGCGTCCTGTAAAACATTTCCGTTCAGAATTCGCCTTGTTCTCGCCTGGAAACATAGAAACATAGAAAATAGGTGCAGTAGTAGGCCATCCGACCCTTCGAGCCTGCACCACCATTCATTAAGTTCATTGCTGATCATTTCTGCAGCACCCCTTTCCTGCTTTCTCTCCATACCCCTTCATCCCTTTAGCCGCAAGGGCCATATCTAACTCCCTCTTGAATGTATCCAATGAACTGGCATGAACAACTCTCTGTGGCAGGGAATTCCACAGGTTGAAAACTCTCTGAGTGAAGAAGTTTCTCCTCATCTCATTGCTAAATATCCTGCCCCTTACCCTAAGACTGTGTCCCCTGGTTCTGGACATCCCCAACATCGGAAACATTCTTCACACATCTAACCTCTCCAGTCCAGTCAGAATTTAACATGTTTCTATGAGATCCTCTCTCATCGTTCTCTACTGCAGCTTATGAAGGCACAGGTGATCCAATCCCTACACATATGTCAGTCCAGCCATCCCTGAAATCAGTCTGGTTAACCTTCGCTGCACTCCCTCAATAGCAAGAATGTCCTTCCTCAGATTAGGAGACCAAACTGAAGACAATATTCAAGGTGAGGCTTCACCAAGGCCCTGTACAACTGCAATAAGACCTCCTTGCTCCTATACTCAAATCCCCTCGCTATGAAGGCCAACATACCATTTGCCTTCTTCACCGCTTGCTGTACCTGCATGCCAATCTTCAATGACTGATGAACCATGACACACAGGTCTCGCTGCCCCTCCCCTTTTCCTAATCTACCGCCATTCAGGTAATATTCTTCCTTTTTGTTTTTGCCCCTAAAGTGGATAACCTCCCATTATACTGCATCTGCATGTATTTGCCCACTCACATAACCTGTCCAAATCAGCCTGCAGCCTCTAAGCGTTCTCCTCACAGCTCATACCGCCACTCAGGAGGATGTGGTTCAAGTTTTACCTGAAATTAGATGCAGGGGCAGAGAACATGAGTGAATTACAACCATCAGATAGATATTTGAAAATAAACATCAGCCATGAGATGGGTCGGAACAGGAGAGAGCGATAATCACTCTCAGAGGATATACGTCTAAATAAAGAGATCAGCACAAGGAGCAGAGGAGGACACCGGACCATGAGGAGGGAGTGGTCTGTTTGAGTGTCGAATTCCAGCAAATAGCACAGACAGAGTAAGGCTGAATGTTCTCTATCTGGGCAAGATACATGTGGGATGTGGAACAACACCAGCAAAATGCACCAAAAGATAATATTATGCAATCACCTGTGGCAAATGAGGTACCTCTATTGTGAAAACTCAAAAATGACTCTAAACCTTTGGGGCAGGAAGAGGGAGACATTTTTAAAAGATGGGTATTGGCAATAATATCGCAATTTTCTCTTTTGCTCCCGGATATGTAATGACAGCAGTGGATGGACTGAGGATTTTCTACTCTGCCCCATTCAGTCACTGATCACTGAGGAAACCTTTCAACTTTCAGCGAAGAGGTAAACCGGATACTGTCGAATGGGTCAATGTTTCTAAAACCCTCCTCGGTTTTGCTATCCATTTCAGTCAATGAAAAATAAATTACTGAGCTGTGCACAATCTGTCTGTATGTCTAAATATTTGTCTTTCTATCAATCTATTTCCATCTCTCTGTATCTCCAAGTCGCTATCTCTCTAAAAATCTACATCTATCTATCCATAAATCTGTCTCTCTATATATATCTACATCTATATCTATATCTATATATCTATATATATATATATATATAGCTGCCTCTCACTATTTATCTTATTGTCTGTCTCTCTGTCTATCTGTCCATAAAACTATATCTGTCTGTCTGTCTCTCTGTCTGTCTATCTATCTCTTTATCCATTCCTTTATCTCCTACTATCTCTTCTAATAATTCCTGAAATGTGAGAATTTCCACTTAACATCTCAAAACTATTCACGCCAGTCACTATGAATGGTCTGTTGGTGTAACTGACAATGTGACCTAACACCTTGACGTTGAGTAGGTATCTAAATGGAAGCGGATCGATGCTATTCTGCTGTATTCCAACTGTGAGTGAGAAATGAATAGGTTTCAATTTGCTCGCTGGAATTTAAAGTGATTAAATCACAATGTAATTTACTCGAAACATTACCCTATTTACAATCAATTGGAAGTAAAATCAATTGGAATGATTTTGGCCAATTGCAGATCTGTATCATTCAGTTTACCCAGTAGATATAAAAACAATATCTTTAAATCAATGAATATCTGTCTGATTTGATGTGATATGATTTTCACTGTCTAATAATTAACACCCCCTCTCCGGAGCACACAATGATAATCGGACGGGGAACAGACTGTTCAACATTATAGAACCCGCCCCAGTTAGCTTGCTTTAAATTCAATGCAAGGACAATGGCTGGTTAAGTAGATCAATCTCCACTCACTTTTGATTCCACTGGGCTTGTCAGTTATTGTTTAACGCGAAGATGAAAACGATTCAAATCTGCTTTCAGGGCTCAGAGCAGAAAGCAGACTATAAACTATTCATTAAGTGACAATATCGAGGCAACAATATACTTTCATTCACATAACAAGAGGGATAAACTGAATACAATGGATTGTTGGATATGGAGACTTATGTAATGAGCACAATGTTTGCAGTTAAATATCGTTTACATAATGAAATAGGGATATGGTCATTTACAAGGAACATCGACAGAAACTGGAATTTGAACGTTAGAATCCGGAATACAATTAAAATGGTTTTAGAATTAATATCTGGAAATGCACTTACCAGGAACGCCAGTAAATGCGAGGGCTGGAAAATATATTTTCTGTGTACGTTTAATTATTCCCCATACCGTATATTCAAATGACTGACTCTGATCCATTCGTTCTACATCTGCAGAATGCTGCTTCTCTTTGTTCTGCAGACCAAACTCCGAGAGACAATGTGGGTTAACACATTGAGCGACTGCCCTTATGTAAGGCGGGAGAAATCTACACTGTATAATGAGACTGTAAGGAGAATGATAGTAGTTACAGCGACGAAACAAACAGATTCAGTTTATCACTTTCGTAAAAACATGTTGAATTATCACATTTACATTTAGTCAGATATTGCACAGATGGAAAGTGAATCTCCGCAAAGGCCAGGGAAGAACAGACTATGTGAAATCTTCAGTCCAACAGCACTGGGTGATTGAGAACAGGTTTGTTCAGGTTTATGACTAAATCTTTTATAATGTGGTTCCGTTATTTCAGGAAATTTCTCTCTAATTCTCAGTGTGAATTATAAATTCAGCCAATGAAACCAAATTATGTGGGTGAACCACCGTTAACATATTTATAACGTTTCCACAGCCCTTAAAATGCTGACACCCTCCTAGAGACCACAATGAAATTGTAGTCATACTGATGAATCGTTCCCAGAAATGCACAACCATTGACCCTATCCAATGTCAGATATGACCATGTACCTGCTCTAAAGATTGAAACATCCCTGAGTGTTCCCCACCAATGTTGATACACATGCAGGAGCCTGCCCGACAAGTGTACAAGTGCCCCATCACTGTAACTGGTGATGTAATTATTTTTAACTGAATAAAGATTTACAATTTCAATAGACTTACTGCATTTATGGCACAATTACTGAGAACCCATCCGCACATAAGATCATAAGAACATAAGAATTAGGAACAGGAGTAGGCCATCTAGCCCCTCGAGCCTGCTCCGCCATTCAACAAGATCATCGCTGATCTTGCCGTGGACTCAGCTCCACTTACCCGCCCACTCCTCGTAACCCTTAATTCCCTTATTGATTAAAACTCTATCTATCTGTGATTTGAATACATTCAATGAGATAGCCTCAACTGCTTCCTTGGGCAGAGAATTCCACAGATTCACAACCGTCTGGGATAAGAAATTCCCTCTCAACTGGGTTTTAAATTGGCTCCCCCGTATTCTGAGGCTGTGCCCCCTAGTTTCAGTCTCCCCGACCAGTGGAAACAACCTCTCTGCCTCTATCTTATCTATACCTTTCATTATTTTAAATGTTTCTATAAGATCATCCCTCAACCTTCTGAACTCCAACGAGTAAAGAACCAGTCTGCTCAATCGATCATCATAAGGTAACCCCCTCATCTCCGGAATCAGCCGAGTGAATCGTCTCCGTACCCCCTACAAAGCCAGTATATCCTTCCTTAAGAAAGGTGACCAAAACTGCATGCAGCACTCCAGGTGCAGCCTCACCAATATCCTGTACAGTTGAAGCAGGACCTCCCTGCTTTTGTATTCCAACCCTTCCATTCCATTCCATTCGCCTTCCTGATTACCTGCTACACCTGTAAACTAACTTTTTGGGATTCATGCACAAGGACCCCCAGGTACCTCTGCACCGCAGCATGTTGCAATTTCTCCCCATTCAAATAATAGTGCCTTTTACTGTTTTGTTTTCCAAAGTTGATGACCTCACACTTTCCGACATTGTATTCCATCTGCCAAACCTTAGCCCATTCGCTTAACCTATCCAAATCTCTTTGCAGCCTCTCTGTGTCCTCTACGCTTCCCCACGAATCTTGTGTCCGTAGACTCAAACTGTTCCACAGAACCACTACAAACAACTCACTCCCAGGATTATGTTGCAGTTATGTTCCTACTTCCAGGACAGAGTTAAAAAAACACATATTACAGGGGATTCTCATCAGACCTAAACCCTGAATTGTTGCCAGGCAGGACCGTTATGTGGAGAGATTAGAGGAACTGGGAATGTTCTCCTTCGGCAGAAGTGTTTAAGTGGCAATTTAACAAAGATG
This sequence comes from Pristiophorus japonicus, assembly GCF_044704955.1. NCBI lineage: Eukaryota > Metazoa > Chordata > Chondrichthyes > Pristiophoridae > Pristiophorus > Pristiophorus japonicus. The sequence goes on along the minus strand of NW_027254379.1, from coordinate 277,358 downwards.
GCCACTATCCTGAAGGGTTTGGACAGGTTAGATCGGGATAAACTGCTTCCACTGGAAGCAGGGTCGGTAGTAAGATAATATTTCCCCCCAAAAATCCAGGAAGAACATAAGGAGGATTGCTTTAATGAATCGACTTGTCCTGATCTGGAACACAATACCTGACAAGTTAAGGAAGCAGATTCAAATAGTAACTTTCTAAAGGATACTGGATATATACTTGAAAACAGGATCTGTTTGCTGTATAGTCTTTTCTTCTATTTATAAAGCCAACTAAACGATATCCATTTTAACCAACTTGTTAACTTACTCTGCGACCTTAAAGGATTTGTGGATATGGACACCAAGGTCTCTCTGCTCATCTACAATTTTCTAAATCGTGCCATTTATAATATAATATCTTTCCATATTAGTGCTCCCAAGGGGTTTCACTTCATACGTCTCCACGGTGAACTTTTTCTGCCATGCTTCTGCCCTATTCTACTTCCTGCCTCAATCACCCTAAAGCCTATAACTGTCCACATCACTACCTACTACTCTGCCAAGTTTTGTTTTATCTGTAAAGTTTAGAATTCCGCTTCCTATACCCGATTCTAGGTCGTGTATTAAAATTGAAAAGTAATGGACCAAAAATTGGCACCTGGGGAGCACCACATAAACCACCTCACAGTCTGAAAAACATCCACGCACCACCATACTTTGGTCGTGTTACTGAGCTAATTTTGCATGCATACCGCCAGTTTCCATTTAATTTCCTGGGCTTCCATCTCCTTAATGACCTCTGATGTGTCACTTTGTCGACTACATTCGCAATGTCCACCGCTACAAAATTAACTACATCAGGTCAAATAAGAGCAAGAAAACCTTCTGCTGATTACCAATTACCGCCCTCCCTCAACTGATGAATCAATTCTTCTTGTTGTTGAAAACCACTTCGAAGAAACACAGAGCATAGCATGGGCACAGCATTTAATCAGGGTACGGGACTTCAATGACCATCACCAAGAGTGGCTCAGTAGCACCACTATTGACCGTGCTGGACGAGGCTTAAAGCTCATAGCTACCAGACTGAACTTTCGCAACATATCAGTGGCAGGCATATGCCAACCTCCAACAATCGGGTTTCGAAACACCTTCCCTTGACATTCAACAGCATTACCATCGCCGATTCCCTGACTATCAAATCCTGGGGGTCACTCTTGAGGAGAAACTTAACTTGGCCTGTTAAATAAATAATATGGCCTCAAGAGCAAGTCGGAGGGTGGGTAATTTTGGCGAGTGTCACATCTGCTCACTCAGAGTTTCTACCATCTACAAGACACATGACAGTAGTGTGATAGAATAATCTCCACTTGCCTGAATCTTCAATCTCTGGTGAAGGCGGCAGCATTTATCATGACCAGTTCTGAAGGAGGCTAATTGCTGTCCATTGGTGCGAGGTAGGTTAGATCCCTTAGGTTGTATTATTCGGTCCTCCTTGGGGAACTACTTCCATCTTTGATTTAATATGGAGTGTGGGAGAGTGGGTCTCAATACCCCCAGGGCAGGGAGGGAGTGTGGACCTCAGTATCGCCAGGGCAGGGAGGGAGGGAGTGTGGGCCTCGGTTGCCCCAGTGCAGGAAGGGAGGGCTTCAATACTCTCAGGGCAGGGAGGGAGAGAGTGTGGTCCTCAGTACTCGCAGGGCAGGGAGTCAGCCAGTGTGCGCCTAAGCAGCCACAGGGGAGGGAGGGAGGGAGTGTCGGACTCAGTACCCCAGTGAAAGGAGGGAGGTAGTATGGGACTCAGTACCCACAGGGCAGGGAGGAAGGGAGTGTGGTCCTCAGTACCCCCAGGGTAGGGAGGGAGCGAGTGCGAGCCTCAGTACCCCCTGGCAGAGAGGGAGAGAGAGTGGGCCTCAGTACCCAAGTAGAGGGAGTGTAGGGCTCAGAAGCCCCAGAGCAGGGAAAAAGTAGGTTTTGGGCTCAGTACACCCAGGGAGATAGTAAGGGAGTGTGGGCACCAGTACCCCCAGTGCGGTAGGGAGGGAGGGAGTGTGGGCTTCAGTACACTCAGGGCAGCAAGGGAGAGCGTGTGGTCCTCAGTACCCACAGGGCAGGGAGTCAGGAGTTTGGGCCACTAGCCCCAGGGGAGGGAGTGAGGGAGTGTCGAACTCAGTACCCCAGGGAAGGAAGGGAGGTCGTATGGGACTCAGTACCCACAGGGCAGGGAGGGAGCGAGTATAGGCCTCAGAACCCCAGAGAATTGGCAGGGGTAGTGTGGGCCTCAGTACCCATATGGAGGGAGGGAATGTGCGAATCAGCACCCTCAGCGCAGAGAGGGAAGGAGTGTGGGTCTCAGTTCTCCGAGGACAGGGAGAAAGTAAGTGTGGACCTCAGTACCCCCAGGGAGGGAGTGAGTGACTGAGTGCACCAGTACCCCCATGGCAGGGAGGGAGGGAGGGAGTGTGGGCCTCAATACCCCCAGGGCAGAGAGGTCGGGATTATGAGGCTCAGTACCCCCAGGAAAGGGAGCGAAGGAGTTTGGGCCTCAGAACCCACAGGGCAGGACGTCTGGGAGTATGGTCCTCAATACCACTAGGCAAGGAGTGAGTGATGTGGCGTCGGCCTCAGCACCCCCAGGCCAGGCAGGGATGGAGTGTGGGCCTCTGCACCCCCGAGACAGTGAGGGAGGGAGTGGGGCCTCAACAACCCCAAAGCAGGCTGACGATGGGGTTGGAAGTCGTAGAAACATAGAAATATAGAAAATAGTAGCAGCAATAGGCAATTCGGCCCTTCAAGACTGCACGAGCATTCAATATGATCATGTCTGATAAAGCAAATTCAGTTCCCCATTCTAGTTTTCTCTGCATACCCCTTGATCCCTTTAGCCGTAACGGCCACATCTAACTCCCTTTTGAATATATGTAACGAACTGGACTCTCCAACTTTCTTGGTAGATAATTCCACAGGTTCACAATTCTCTGAGTGAAGAAGTTTCTCTTCATCTCGGTCCCAAATGGCTCACCACTTATTCTTAGATGGTGACCCCTGGGTCTATACTTCCCCAACATCGGAAACATTCCCCTGCATCTAACCTGTCCAATCCCCTCAGAATCTTATATATTTCTATGAGATCCCCTCTCATTCTTCTAAATTCTATTGAATATAAGCCGAGATGATCCAACCTTTCTCCAACTGTAAGTCCTGCCATCCCGGCAATCAGTCTGGTGACCCTTCTTTTCACTCCCTCTGTAGCATGAATGCCTTCCTCAGATTAGGAGAACAAAACTCTAGACAATATTGAAGTTGCGGCCTCGCCAAGGCCCTGTTCAAATGCATTAAGTTCTCCCTGCTCCTCTACTCAAATCCTCTCGCGATGAAGGCCAACATACCATTAGCAATATTCACTGTCTTTTGAACCTGCATGCCAACTTTCAATGACTGATGTGCCATGACACACAGGTCTCCTTACACCTCGCCTTTTCCTAATCTATCGCCATGAAGATAAAATTCTGCCTTCCTGTTTTTTCCACCAAAGTGGATAACCGCACATTTATTTACATTATCCTGCATCTGCCATGCAGTTGAGAACTCACTTAACCTGTGCAAGTCACCCTGCAGCGTCATGAAGTTGTTGAAACCTGCCCTTGTTGACAGTAGTCTCACGAATTATGGAAAATGATCCACGTTGTCCAAAGCCTCCTGATGGATCTTGATAACAGTGGGGCAGTGCTGAGTGTTCGGGGCAGGTTGGTATTGGACCTTTCTCTTACGGATGTCCAGTGTAAGGCCCATGTTCTCGTATGACTCGTTGAAGATGTTGATGAAGGCTTCGTCTTCGGCCAACGAATGTGTGCAGACGCAGGCAGCATCCTCGTACTGTAGTCCCATGAAGGAGGTTGGGATGAACATCCCTCTCGCCGGGAGGCGGCGGATGTTGTACACATTCCGTTTCGTCCTGTAATTTAGCTCCTCTCCAGCGCGGAGCTTGCTGAACGTGAGATGGAGCATAGAAACATATAAACGTAGAAATTAGGTGCAGGACCAGCCCGTTCGTCCCTTCGAGCCTGCAACGCCATTCAATAAGGTCATGGCTGATCATGCAACCTCAGTACTCCTTTCCTGCTTTCTCTCACTACCCCTTCATCCCTTTGGCCGTAAGGGCCATATCTAACTCCCTTTTGAATATATGTTACGAAATGGCTTCAACAACTTTCTGCGGTAGAGACTTCAACAAGTTAACCGCTCTCCAAGTGAATAAGTTTCTCCTCATCTCGGTCCTAAATGGCTTACCCCTTATTCTTGTTTTTGACCCTGGTTCTGGAACTCCCCAGCAACGAGAACATCCTTCCTGCCTCTAACCTGTCCAATCCAGTCAGAATTTAATATGTTTCTATCAGATCCCGTCTCATTCTTGTGCAGCTACAGGGAGAAGGCAAAAAAGAAGCAGAAAGAAACAGAAAGGTGACATCACAGCCAAGGGGGTAAGTGATTGGCTGGTGATTGGTGATTAGTTTTTCTTTTTTCTCTTCTATAACAGTGAGTAAACTTTAGCATTGTTGTTGCAAATTTATGTGTATCTAAGGGTTAAATCGTGACAGGAGAGCTCGGTCACGTGATATGCTCCTTCTGTACCATGTGGGAACTCAGGGACACGTCCGGTGTCCCTGACGACTACGTGTGCGGGAAGTGTATCCGCCTCCAGCTCCCGACGGACCGCGTTGCGGAATTGGAGCTGAGGGTTGATTGACTCTGGAGCATCCACGATGCTGAGAATGACGTGAGTAGTACGTGTAGCGAGTTGGTCTTACGACAGGTGAAGGGTCCACAGCCAGCTAGGGAATGGAACACCAACAGGAAGAGCAGTGCAAGGAAGGTAGTGAAGGAGTCCACTGCGGTCATCCCCCTGCAAAACAGATACACCGTTTTGAGCACTGTTGATGGGGATAACTCATCAGGGGAGGGCAGCAGCAGCCAAGTTCATGGCACCGAAGGTGGATCTGCTGCACAGAAGGGCAGGATAAAGAGTAGGAGAGCGATAGTGATAGGGGATTCAATTGCCAGGGGAATAGATAGGCGTTTCTGCGGCCGCAACCGGATCTCCAGGATGGTATGTTGCCTCCCTGGTGCAAAGGTCAAGGATGTCTCGGAGCGGGTGCAGGAAATTCTGAAAAGGGAGGGTGAACAGCCAGTTGTCGTGGTGCACATTGGTACCAACGATATCGGTAAAAAAAGCGGTGAGGTCCTCCGAGACGAAATTAAGGAGCTAGGAGCTTAATTAAAACGTAGGACCACAAAAGTAGTAATCTCGGGATTGTTACCAGCGCCACGTGCTAGTCAGAGTAGGAATCGCAGGATAGCTCAAATGAATACGTGGCTTGAGCTGTGGTGCAGCAGGGAGGGATTCAAATTACTGGGGCATTGGAAGCGGTTCTGGGGGAGGTGGGACCAGTACAATGCGGACGGTCTGCACCTAGGCAGGACCGGAACCAATGTCCTCGGGGGAGTGTTTGCTAGTGCTGTTGGGGAGGAGTTAAACTAATATGGCAGGGGGATGGGAACCAATGCAGGGAGACAGAGGGAAACAGAAAGGAGACAAAAGCAAAAGACAGAAAGGAGATGAGTAAATGTGGAGGGCAGAGAAACCCAAGGCAAAAAACATAAAGGGCACTGTGCAGCAAAATTCTAAAAGGACAAAGGCTGTTAAAAAATCAAGCCTGAAGGCTTTGTGTCTCAATGCAACGAGTATCCGTAATAAGGTGGATGAATTAACTGTGCAAATAGATGTGAACAGATATGATGTGATTGGGATTACAGAGACGTGGGTCCGGGATGATCAGGGCTGGGAACTCAACATCCATGGGTATTCAACATTCAGGAAGGATAGAATAAAAGGAAAAGGAGTTGGGGTAGCATTGCTGGATAAGAGGAGATCAATGCAATAGTTAGGAAGGACATTAACTTGGATGAAGTGGAATCTATATGGATGGAGCTGCAGAACACCAAAGGGCAAAAAACGTTAGGGGGAGTTGTGTACAGACCTCCAAACAGCACTGGTGATGTTTAGGAGGGCATCAAACAGGAAATTATGGGTGCATGCAATTTAGATGCAGCAGTTATAATGGGTGACTTTAATATGCATATAGATTGGGCTAACCAAACTGGAAGCAATACGGTAGAGGAGGATTTCCTGGAGTGCATAAGTTATGGTTTTCTAGACCAATATGTCGAGAACCAACTAGGGGGGAGGCCATCTTCGACTGGGTGTTGTGTAATGAGAGAGGATTAATTAGCAATCTCATTGTGCGAGGCCCCTTGGGGAAGAGTGAGCATAATATGGTGTAATTCTACATTAGGAAGGAGAATTAAACAGTTAAGTCAGAGACCATGATCCGGAAATTAAAGAAGGGTAAATTTGAAGGTATGAGGCGTGAATTGGCTGGGATAGATTGGCGAAAGGGGTTGACTGTGGATGGGCAATGGCAGACATTTAGAGACCACATGGATGAAGGACAACAATGGTACATTCGTGTCTGGTGTAAAAATGAAAACAGGAAGGTGACTCAACCGTGGCTATCAAGGGAAATCAGGGTTAGTATTAAAGCCAAGGAAGTGGCATAAAAATTGGCCAGAAATAGCAGTGAACCTGGGGACTGGGAGAAATTTAGAACTCAGCAGAGGAGGACAAAGGGTTTGATTAGGGCAGGGAAAATGGAGTACGAGAAGAAGCTTGCAGGGAACATTATGACGGACTGCAAAAGTTTCTATAGATATATAAAGAGAAAAAGGTTAGTAAAGACAAACGTAGGTCCCCTGCAGTCAGAATCAGGGGATGTCATAACGGGAAACAAAGAAATGGCAGACCAATTGAACAAGTACTTTGGTTCAGTATTCACAAAGGAGGACACGAACAACCTTCCGGATATAAAAGGGGTCAGAGGGTCTAGTAAGAAGGAGGAACTGAGGGAAATCCTTATTAGTCGGGAAATTGTGTTGGGAAAATTGATGGGATTGAAGGCCGATAAATCCCCAGGGCCTGATGGATTGCATCCCAGAGTACTTAAGGAGGTGGCCTTGGAAATAGCGGATGCATTGACAGTCATTTTCCAACATTCCATCGACTCTGGATCAGTTCCTATAGAGTGGAGGGTAGCCAATGTAACCCGACCTTTTAAAAAAGGAGGGAGAGAGAAAACAGGGAATTATAGCCCGGTCAGTCTGACCTCAGTAGGGGGTACAATGATGGAATCAATTATTAAGGATATAATAGCAGCGCATTTGGAAAAAGCTGCCATGATAGGTCCAAGTCAGCATGGATTTGTGAAAGGGATATCATGCTTGACAAATTTCTGGAATTTTTTGAGGATGTTTCCAGTTGAGGGGACAAGGGAGAACCAGTTGATGCGGTATATTTGGACTTTCAGAAAGTTTTCGACAAGGTCGCACACAAGAGATAAATGTGCAAAGTTAAAGCACATGGGATTGGGGGTAGTGTGCTGACGTGGATTGAGAACTGGTTGTCAAACAGGAAGCAAAGAGTAGGAGTAAATGGGGACTTTTCAGAATGGCAGACAGTGACAAGTGTGGTACCGCAAGGTTCTGTGCTGGGTTCCTAGCTGTTTACACTGTACATTAATGATTTAGACGAGGGGATTAAATGTACTCACTCAAAATTTGCGGATGACACTAAGTTGGGTGGCAGTGTGAGCTGCGAGGAGGATGCTATGAGGCTGCAGAGTGACTTGGATAGGTTAGGTGAGTGGGCAAATGCATGGCAGATGAAGTATAATGTGGATAAATGTAAGGTTATCCACTTTGGTGGTAAAAACAAAGTGACAGACTATTATCTGAATGGTGACAGATTAGTAAAACGGGAGGTGCAACTAGACCTGCGTGTCATGGTACATCAGTCATTGAAGGTTGGCATTCAGATACATAATTCAGTTAAGAATGCAAATGGCATGTTGGCCTGCATAGCGAGGGGATTTGAGTACAGGGGCAGGGACGTGTTGCTACAGTTGTACAGGGCCTTGGTGAGGCCACACCTGGAGTATTGTGGACAGTTATGGTCTCCTAACTTGAGGAAGGACATTCTTGCTATTGAGGGAGTTCAGCAGAGGTTCACCAGACAGATTCCCGGGATGGCAGGACTGACAATGCAAGAAAGATTGGAACAACTGGGCTTGTATTCACTGGAGTTCAGAAGAATGAGAGGGGATCTCAGTGAAACGTTTAAAATTCTGATGGGTTGAGAAAGGTTTGATGCAGGAATAATGTTCCCAATTTTGGGGAAGACCAGAACCAGTGGTCACAGTCTAACGATAAGGGGTAAGCCATTTAGGACCGAGATGAGGAGACACTGCTTCACCCAGAGAGTGGTGAACCTGTGGAATTCTCTACCACAGAAAGTTGTTGATGCCAATTCACTAAATATATTCAAAAAGGAGTTCGATGAAGTCCTTACTACTCGGGGGATCAAGGGGTATGGTGAGAAAGCAGGAATGGAGTACTGAAGTTGCATGTTCAGCCATGAACTCATTGAATGGCGGTGCAGGCTAGAAGGGCCGAATGGCCTACTCCTGCACATATGTTCTAAGTTTACATATTTCTATGTTTCTATTCTTCTAAACTCCAGTGGATACAAGCCCAGTTGATCCTCATATGTCAGTCCTGCAATCGCAGGAATCAATCTGGTGAACTTTCGCTGTACTCCCTCAAAAGCACGAACATCCTTGCTGAGATAGGAGACCAAAACTGAACACAATATTCAAGGAGTGTCCTCACCAAGGCCCTGTACAACTGCAGTATGACCTTCCTGCTCCTTTACACAAATCCACTTGCTATGAAAGGCAACATGCCATTTGCCTCTTCACCACCTGCTGTACCGATATGCCAAACGTCAATGACTGATGTACCATGACACCCAGGTTTCGGTGCACCTCCCCTTTTCCTAATCTGTCACGATTCAGATAATATTCCGTCTTCCTGTTTTTGCCACCGAAGTGGATAACCTCACATTTATCCACATTATACTGTATCTGCCATCCATTTGCCCACTCAATTAACCTGTCCAAGTCTCCCTGCAGTCTCTTCGCATCATCCTGACAGCTCACACCGCCACCCAGCTTAGTGTCATCTGCAAACTTGGAGATATTACGTTCAATTCCTTCATCTCAATCATTGATTTACATTGTAACAGGCTGGTGTCCCAGCACTGAACCCTTCGGCACCCCACTGTGCACTGCCTGCATTTCTGAAAAGGACCTGTTTATTCTGACTCGCTCCTTCCAGTCTGCCAACTAGTTCTCTATTCACGTCAATACATTAGCCCCATTATAATGTGCTTTAATTTTACACGCTAGTTTCTTGTGTGGGACCTTGTCAAAAGCCTTTTAAAAGTCCAAATACACCACATCCACTGGTTCTCCCTTTTCCACTCTACTATTTACATCCTAAATACATTCTAGAAGATTTGTCAAGCATGATTTCCTTTTCATAATTCCATGCTGACTAGGACCGATCCTGCCACTGTTTCCAAAACGGCTGCTATTTCATCTTTAATAATTGATTCCAACATTTTCCCCACCACCGATGTTAGGCAAACCGATGTATAATTTCACGTTTTCTCTCTCCCTCCTGTTTTAAAAAGTGGTGTTGCATTAGCTACCCTCCAATTGAAAGGAACTGATCCAGAGTCAAAGGAATATTGAAAAATGATCACCAATGCATCCACTATTTCGAGTGCCACTTCCTTTATTACTCTGGGATGCAGCCAATCAGTCCCTGGTGATTTATCAGCCTTCAATCCGATCAAATTCCCTAACACAATTTCCTGACTAATAAGGATTTCCTTCCCTTCCTCCTTTTCACAGACCTTCGAAACACTAGTATTTCTGGAAGATTATTTGCGTCTTCGTTAGTGGAGACAGATAGAAAGTTTTTGTTCAATTGCTCTGTCATTTCTTTGTTCCCCTTTGTAACTTCATCTGATTCTGTCGGCAAAAGACCTACGTTGGTCGTCACTCATATTTTTTCTCTCCACGCATCTTTAGATGCTTTTGCAGTCAGTTTTTATATTCCCAGCTAGCGTCCTCTCATACACTATTGTAATACCCCTAATTAAACCCGTTGTCCTCTGATGAATTCTAAATTTCACCCAGTCCTCAGGTTTGCTGGTTATTCTCACTAATTTATATGCCTCTTCCTTGGATTTAACACTCTCTCTAATTTCCCTTGTTCGCCACGGTTGTTCTACCTTCCCCTATTTATTTTTACTCCAGACAGGGATGTACAATTGTTGAAGTTCATCCATGTAATCTATAAATTTCTGCCATTGCGTATCCACTGTCAACCCTTCAAGCATCATTTGCCAGTCTATCCAACCCAATCCACGTCTCATACCATCGAAGTAACCTTTCCTTAAATTCAGGACACTTCCGGGGGCCTCGCACAACAAGATTGCTGATTAGTCCTCTCTCATTACACAACACCCAGTCGAGGTTGGCCAGCTCTCTAGTTGATTCCTCGACATATTGGTCTCAAAAGCCATCACTAATACACTCCAGGAATTCCTCCTCCACCGCATTGCTACCAGTTTTGTTAGCCCAATCTATCTGTAGAATAAAGCCGCCCATGATAACTGCCGTACCTTCATTGCAAACATCCCTAATTTTTTTTGATGCCATCTCCAACCTCGTTACTACTGTTTCGTTGTCTGGACACAACTCTCACTCGCGTTTTCTGTATTTTGCCATTCCGTAGCTGTAACTATCCGGATTCCACATCATTCAAGTTAATGTCCCTTCTTACTATTGCGCTTATTTCCTCTTTAACAAACAACGCCAATTCACCTCCCTTTCCTTTCTGTCTGTGCTTCCTGAATGTTGAATACCCTGGATGTTGAGTTCCCAGCCTTGGTCACCCTGGAGCCATGTCTCTGTGATCCCAATTATATTATAATCATAAAGAGCTACCTGAGAAGTTAATTTATCCACTTTATTCTGAATACTCCTCGCATTGAGGCACTGAGCTTCAGACTTGTCTTTGTATCCGTCTGTTTCCATTGAGAATTTTTCTGTAATCTGGTCCTTTTTATTTTTGCGTTGGGTTTCTCTGCCCTCCACTTTTACTATTCTCCTTTCTATCTTTTGCTTCTGCCCCCATTTTACTTCCCTCTGAATCTCTGCTTGGGTCCCCATTCCTGCCATATTAGTTTAACCCCTCCGCAACAGCACGAGCAATCACTCCCCCCATGACATTTGTTCCGGTCCTGCCCAGGTGCAGACCGTCCGGTTTGTACTGGTCCCACCTCCCAGAAAACAGGTTCCAATGTCACAGGAATTTGAATTGCTCTCTTTGCACCACTCCTCAAGCCACAGATCCATCTGAGCTATCCTGCGATTCCGACTCTGACTGGCACGTGGCACTGATATCAATCCTCAGATTGCTATCTTTGAGGTTTTACTTTTAAATTTAACACGTAGCTCCCTAAATTCAGTTTGTAGGTCCTCATCCTGCTTTTTACCTATATCGTTGGTACCTATATGCACAATTACAACTGGCTGTTCACCCTCCCCCTTCAGAAAGCCCTGCATCTGCTCCGAGACATCCTTGACCCTTGCACCAGGTGGCAACATACCATCCTGGATTCTCGGTTCCTACCGCAGAAACGCCTATCTATTCCTTTTAAAATTTAATCCCCTATCACTGTTGCTCTTCCACTCTTTATCCTGCCCTCCTGTTCAGCAAAGCCACCCACGGTGCCACGAACTTGGATGCTGCTTCCTTCTCCTCGTGGTGCGATGACACACCCTTGATTATCACCGGTCTGTATATGGAATGGTTCTGTGGTGGATGCCTTGACCGGGAGCACGGATTACATTTCATCCTTCAGAAGGTGGAGCATGGTGACAAACCTTGAAGTGCAGCCGAATCTGAGGATGACGCTCCATAAACGCTCATGGTTGACAGCGTTGGAGGATTTTGTGAGTTTAAAATAGGCCATGTGCAAATATTGGTGCTATTCGCTGCATTTGTCTAGTATCTGCCGCGTGGTGAAGATGATATCCATTGTGCCAAATAGGGGCAAAATCCACATTGCGAAACTGGGAGGAGTTCTTCAGCCACAGGGAGAAGGTGGTTGAGGAGAATACTTGCGATGACTTTGCCTTTGCTTGAGAGCAGCGAGATTCCTCTGTCATTGCCGCAGTCAGACATGTCACCTTTCTTCAAGATCATCACAATTAAATCTACTCCGAGATCTCCTGGCATGATCTCCTCCTTCCAGATAAGGTCATGAATACGTGACATTAGTGCTTCGCCGCCAAGTTCAGTGCTTACAAGGGGATTCATTCTGCTCCATAGGCCTTGTTGTTTTTAGTTGTCGGAAGGCGTTTGCAAACTCATGCCGCGCTGTGATTGTGCCAAGGAGGTGATGGGTAGCATGCTGTGGGATGAAGTGAAGGACAATCACGTCGAAGGCGGTTTCTTTGTTGCGAAGATCCTCGAAGTATTCTTTCCAGCCAGCAGCGGCAGCCTCAATGTCCTTGATGAGCAGTTCTCTGTTCTTGGCTTTCAGTGGAATAAGACCCTGAGCCACCGGTTCTACTCCACTGAAAAATCCACCCACTTCGTGATTTTCGGCTAGATGCTAAATCTCCTGCGCTATTAATTATCTATTAGTTGTAGTTTCTTTATTACAATCACGTTCTCTATTAGTGTGAGGTTCAATAATAGTTTGAGGGGCTGTATCAATTTGAAGGGCTGTATTAGTTTCAGTTTCTCTAATAGTTTGAGGTGTATTATTTTAGGTGGCTGTATTTGTTTGAGGTTCTCATATTGGTTTGAGTTTCTTTCTTAGTTTGAGGTTGTATATTAGCTTGAGTTTCTATAAATGGTGGAAAAGTTATATTATTTGACGCTGCTGTATTTATATGAGATTCAGTATTAATTTGAGGGTATTTATCAGTTTGAGGGGCTGTAGTATTTTGAGGTTCTCTAGTAGTTTGCGGTTACCTATTAGTTTGAGGATCTTTATTGTCTTAGGGGCTGTATTTGTTTCACGTTCACTATTAGTTCCAGGGGCTGTATTAGTTTGAGGGACTGTATTAGTTTGAGGGGCTGTATTAGTTTGATGGAATGTATTAGTTTGAGGGAATGTATTAGTTTGAGAGTCTGTATTAGTTTGAGGGGTTGTATTAGTTTGAGGGACTGTATTAGTTTGAGGGGCTGCATTAGTTTCAGGTTTTATATTAGTTTGAGTTTCTGTATTCGTTTGAGTTTCTCTATTAGTTTGGGTTACTCTATTATTTTTAGTTTCTCTATTAGTTTGAGTTTCTCTAATAGTTTGAGGGACTGTATTAAATTGATGGGCTGTGTTAGGTTAAGTTTCTCTTTTAGTCTGAGGTGCTGTCTTTGATTGGGCTGTCTTATTTTGATGTTTGATATTAATTTCATGTTTATTATTACTTTGAGGGACTGTATTAGTTTGAGTCTCTCGATTTGTTTTGAATATTTGTATTATTTTGATCCTCCCTCGTAGTTTAAGTTTCTCTATTAGTTAGAGTGGATTATTTTGAGGGCCCCTATTAATTTTTGAACATTAGTTTCAGCTTCTCTCTGAGTTGATTTTCAATATTAGTGTGAGTTTCGCGAATAGTTTAGTGTCTCTGTTAGTTTGAGGGTCTGTATCAGTTTTAGTTTCTTTATTATGTTGAGGGTCCGTGTTATTCTGAGGTTCTCTATAGATTTATTAAAAATTCGTTTGATATTCTTTACTGGTTTGAGGTTCTCTATTTCTTCGAGGTTCTCTTTTAGTTTGATGTTATTTTTCGCTTGAGGGGATGTATTAGTTTTAGTTTTAGTTTGAGGTACCATGTAATTTTAAAGGGTTGTTTTAGTTTGAGGTTATCTTGATTAGAGGGGCTGTACTAGTTGGAGGTTCTCTATTAGTTTGATGTACTGTATTATTTTGAGTGTCTGTATGATGAGAAGTGCTGTATTAGTTTGCATTGTTTTTGCTGTATGAGATTGTGGTGCTGTATTATTTTTAGGTAATCTACGAGTATGAAGCACTGCCTGTGTATGAGCTGTTGTATGGGTATGAGAGGCTTAATTAATATGAGGGCCTGTATTAGTTTGAGGACTATCATAGACGTTTCCCACTTTAATTGTTGAACTGGATTTCCGTAGTTAAAGAGATCAGCCACTTCCTAGCCCGCAGTAGAACAGCCTTGAGTAGGACATTCTAACATTTGTTCTTGAAGTACTGAATGCCTGCATTTAAAAGAGCAGCCACGACCCCCATTCTGGCACAGCAGCTCTGAGAGAGAAACTCTAACATTGGGAATGTAATTACTGAATATCGACAGTTAAAGCAGTCACCCACATCACAGAGTGCAGTAGAGCAGCCCTGAGAGAGAAACTCTAACATTGGGAATGTAATTTCTGAATATCGACAGTTAATGAAGTAACCCACATCACAGAGTGCAGGAGAACAGCCCTGAGAGAGAAACTCTAACATTGGGAATGTATTTTCTGAATATCGACAGTTAAAGCAGTCACCCACATCACAGAGTGCAGTAGAACAGCCCTGAGAGAGAACTCTAACATTGGGAATGTAATTTCTGAATAGCGACAGTTAAAGCAGTCACCCACATCACAGAGTGCAGTAGAGCAGCCCTGAGAGGGGAACTCCAACATTGGGAATGTAATTACTGAATGGCCACAGCAGAGTAATGGACATCACCTGAAACAATATGCGATTCCCCAGTTTGGCCTGATGGTTTTTGAAACAATAGCCCTATATGCTTGGAGAAAACAGCTGGAAAATTTCATAAGTTAATTAACATGAGCAGAATTGTCCAGTCTTTGGGATTTCCAATCTGAATCTCAGCAGTAAATATATCCGTGAACAACAGGGAATTAAATCGGCTGTGGTAATTTGTTTGTTCAAGTTTTTAAAATAACTATTTTGATCGATGTTGCAACCTCAATGTCCCCGTGGAGAGACCGCAGGGTATAACTTAAAGGCGCTGGAATTTTACCACATCAGAGTATAATTCAGGGAGATTGCCTGCAGCACAAAGGGGCTCATCGCTTCACACAGAAAATGCTTCCAATTGAACTTGCCAAGAAAATATGCGACACTTTCATTGCAGTCATTGGTGTTCCTGGTAAGTGACTATAACTATTGAAGTTGTGCAAAACTGTGTTTGAGCTGGTCTCTGGTTTTGCTCTGTGACTGATAATGTTACATCCTTGACTAGTGGTCACCGGTATAGACACATGATCGGTGAATTCATCCCGTTCAGTCAAATGGCCTGTATAAACACTGCGGTTTGATTCAATTGCTCCATCTGAACATAAATTGTGTGTTTAACCAACAGGCCGATTGTTTTATCAAGATATTTTCTTTCGTGGAATATTGTGTACTTTTCAATCAGTCCTTACTCCGCGCAACTATCTGAGAGCAGGTATTAGTATGAATGTCGATCACAGTGGGATTTACTGAGTGTGAGTCTCTACCCGGCGTGGAACATGATACCCCAGTAATCATGTAATGCTGGAGTGTCTCTCACTGTACGATGTCCTGAGAATTGATCATTAACCGGTGTGGAACACCGTTCACCAGTGACCATTTATTATTGGGAATGTCCGGCTCTGTAGGATATATTGAGTGTGGGTCAATACCCGGCGTGGAACATCATACCCCAGTGACCATGTATTACTGGGAGTGTCATTCACTGTAGGATATACTCAGTGTGGTTCACTAACCGGTGTGGATCACTGTACCACCAGTGACCATGTATTACTGGGAGTGTCATTCACTGTAGGATATACTCAGTGTGGTTCACTAACCGGTGTGGATCACTGTACTCCAGTGACCATGTATTACTGGGAGTGTATTTCACTGTGGGATGTGCTCAGAGTGGGTAACTAACCAGAGTGGAACACCGTACCAGAGTGACCATGTATTATTGTGAGTGTGTATCACTGTAGGAGATACTCAGTGTGGGTAACTAACCAGAGTGGAACACTGTACCCAGTGACCATGTATTACTGCGAGTGTCTGTCACTGTAGGATGAACTCAGTGTGGGTCACTATTTCTTGTACTTCCGCTTCTGAGGCGTACCCTCGGAGTCGAGGATGCCTCGATTCCACACTACAAATTAGTTCCCTGACTGCTGAAAAGTCAAATGCATGACCTACTTTCTCTGTCACAGGTGGGGCAGACGATGGTTGAACGAACGGGAGTGTTGGGTGCCTGGGTTGCTGCGCGTTCCTTCTGCTATCTCCGCTTTCTTCAGCTTGCTCTGGGCGATAAGACTCGAGGTGCTCTGCACCGTGCGGATGCTTTTCCTTCACTTTGGGCTGGTTTGGGCCAGGGGATTGCCAGGTGTAGACGGGGACGTTGCAATTATTCAAGGAGGTTTTGATTGTGTCATTGTGCGTTTCCTCTACCCACCTGTGGCTCTTTTGCAATAACGAATCACCGAGTAGAGCGTTTGCTTTTTGAATCTCATGTCAGGCACACCGACGATGTGGCCGGACAACAGAGCTGATCGACTGTGGCCAATGATTCAATGCTGGGGATGGTGCCCTGACCGAAAACACTGACGTTGGTGCAACACTCCGGCCAATTAATTGAGAGGAAATTGTGGAGGCAGCATTGGTACTTCTCCAGTGCTTTGAGGTGCCTGCTGTAAATATTCCATTTCTCTGAAGCAGATAGGAGGGCGGGTATCACTCCTGCCTTGTGGACCATGAGTTTGGTCCGGGGTTTGATGTCCTGGTCTTCAATCACTTGCTTCCTCAGGCATCCGAAGGCAGTACTGGCACACTGAAGGCAATTTTGGACTTTGCCATCAAAGTCTGCCCTTGTTGACAGTCGGCTCCCGATGTATGGAAAATGGTCCACATTATACAGTGTACAACCCAGTAATCCCGAGCTTCCCTGAAGCGGATGGCGAATTTCCCTGCGCCTATCCCCGCTGATATATTCTGAGTGCCCCATTTACAATTTAATTCACTCGCCATTCACACTTGAAGTCCTCTCGCCCTCACCGGGTTTGGGCTGGGAATGAAAACCCTTGCAGGTTGCTGATCCTGTTCTTGACGCCAGTGCTCTACCCCTGCTGAAAGTACAAGTGCTGGACCGCTGGTCTGAACAATGTTCCATCTCCACACTCCAATGGTATCGGTATGGGAGCTCAGATGGTTCCTAGCTCTGCTGCCTTTTCTTGGGATACAAGGAACCTTCGCTGTTCCAATTCTACTCCGGTCCCCTCCTTCACATATTGTTCATGTACATTGATGACTGTGTTCGCGCAATTTCCTTTTCTTGCCATGAACTGGAAAATGTCCTAACTCGCACAAAGTCATGTTCACCCATCACCTCACCCCTATGCTTTCTGTCCTACATTGGCTGCCGGTTAAAGAACACCACGATTTTGAAAATTCTCATCCTTGTTTACAAATCTCTCCATGGCCTTGCACCTCCCTACACCTGTACTCTTTTTTAGCCTCACAACCACTCAAGATATCTCCGCTCTTCAAATGCTGCCCTTTCGAACATCCCTCATTATACTGCTGAACCATCGGTGGCCTTACCTTCAGTTGTTTGGGCCCTCAACTCTGGAATCCCTCCCTGAACCTCGAAGCTTATCTAACCATCTTTCCATTTTAAAGACGCTCCTAAAATCAACCCTTTTAGCAAGCTTTTGGTCATATGCCTCAATATCTTCTTTTTTGTCTTGTTGTCATATGTATCTGTGTTGTCCTATTAAAACTGCTTTGAAGCGCCTTGGGACATTTAACTAGTTTAAACGTGCGATGTAAATAAAAGTTATTGTTATTATTATTAATAATATTAATTATAATTATAATTATGTGATCAACCTTGCTTCAAATTTGCGACACACTCTTTCCTTCACATGCTCAGTCTGTCACTCCCTTCCCTTCCTTAACATGTCTAAGTCGATTTCCAAGGATCCGCTCTCTACCAATATCTCCTATAATGTGGCCGACTCTGACAGCTACCTTGATTATATGACTTCTCACCCAGCTTGCTGGACGGACTCTATTATAGTGTACAAATGTTGCTGCCTGCGTTGCATTTGTTCCGATGAAGCCACTTGCCACACCAGTGCTTACAACATGTCTTCCTTTTTCTGAGCTGAGGATACCCATCCTCTGTGGTCATGATCCTGTGAGCCTGTAACCTAGCGTGGAGTGGGTAGGAGAGGAGGGGCGAAGCAGAATCATGAAGACTGAGACCAGTTGAGTCAATACCTCGGGCTGAGAGACTACAGTGGTGGGATGATTCCCCGGTCCCCCACACCTTTCTGCAGTGAAAATGCTCTGTTCAGAGAATTTTCACCAGGCTGTTTCCTGAGATGAAGGTGTTGACTTATGACGAAAGGATGAGTAGGTTGAGCATATATTCGTTGGAGTTTAGAAGAATGTGCGGTGATGTTATTGAAACGTATATGATTCTGAGGTGGCTCGACAGGGAAGATGCAGAGAGGGTATTTCCGCTCATGGGGAATCTAGAACTTGGGGACATAGTTATAGAATGTTCCTGATGTTGGGGAAGTCCAGAACCAGGCGACATAGTCTAAGGATCAGGGGTAAGCCATTTAGGACCAAGATGAGGAGACACCTCCTCACTCAGAGAGTTGTTAACCTGAGGGATTCACTACCGCAGAGAGTTGTTGATGCACTTGATTGGATATATTTAAGAGGGAGTTAGGTATGGCCCTTACATTAAAGGGATCAAGGAGTCTGGAGGGAAAACAGGAAAGGAGTACTGAGGGAATGATCAGCCATGATCTTATTGAATGGTGGTGCAAGCTCGAAGGGCCCAATGGCCTAATCCTGCATCTATATTCCACGTTTCTAAGTTTCTATGCACAGGGTCCTCATTCCAATTTCCCGCATTTATCCACAGCCGAGGATTCCCCACCACTGTGGTGGACAAGGCACACCACAGTGTCAATCCAATTTGCTGCGTTACTTTCATCGCCCCTAATCGTCCCTGCTCGAACCATGATAGGGTCCCCGTGTCCTCACCTTCGTCTCAACCAATCCCCACATTCAATTGCTGTTCCTTCCTTCTTTGTCCCACCACCAGACTAATCCCCTTTCAGCATTCCGAATGGATCGGTCCCTCCACGACAACCTGGACCACTCCTGAATCGCCCCCAACAGTTCTCCCCAACCACCGGACCTTCCAATGCAAAACCTAGAAGATGTAACACCTGCCCTTTCACATCCATTGATTCCATCGTCCAGGGCCTTCAATCTGAAACAGTAATAGACTTGTATTTCCTCCAATGTAGTATACTGTATTCGCTCTTCACGATGCTGTCTCCTGTCGATTGAGGAGGATTAAACAGAGATTGTGTGATTACATTACTGAACTTCTCCATTGTGTCTGGAAAAGTGTCTCTCTCCCTCTCTCTGTCTCACACTCCTCTGGTCACTTGCCCCTTCAATTCTACATCCCACTCCCAGACTGACATCTCGACCTTCGACCTTCTAAAATGTTCCCCTTTGTAACTCAATGGGGAACAGCACCACATGTTTCCATTCTCCATTTATTGCAACCCGGTCATAAAACTGAGATTAATCTTTTCAGATCATTGCGACCGCACCCGCTTCCTCAGACAGCATGTGCTGGTAATGAAGGATGTCTTCAGTAGAGCCACTGGGAGTGGAGGAGGTGTGTGCTGGTGCTTGGGATCACCTCTCGGTGTACGGCAGGCCTTCTTGGATCTACTGACCTTTCTCCACCAAATTCCTGGGCCATGGGAGCCTTCTGATCTTTGCCAGATTTACCTTGCTCCCCACCGCCCCACTCTGTTATCCTGCTCTATCCACTTACATCTCCTCTGGACTCATTTCCTGTTCCTTTAGTTGTCCCATGTGTCTTACACCATCATCCCTTTTGTCGTTGAATCACTCCTGCCCACCGTCCCATCAAAGACCTTCAACTTTGTTCTTTCCTCCTCCTAACACAACTTTCTCTTCCTCTGACATTGCCTTAAAACTGTTCATCTCTCGCGGATTCCAGTATTGAAGTAAGGTTATCACCTGAAACGTTAAATCTATTTCTCTCTCCACAGATGCTGCCTGCCACACTGAGTGTATTTAGCTTTCTCTGTATTTTATCAGATTTACCACCGTTAGTATGGGGGTAGTCTAAGCAGAGGGAGAGAGAGGGAGAGCGTGTGGAGCCTTGGTGAAGGAACACCTGTAGCTCCTGGCCCACAACCGGGTCCGTGAAGGCACTTCCATTGCCCCCGAAGCAGTCCTCGGCTCACTTTAGCTACCGGTTATCCCGAGGCCTGGGAAACACAGCCAACCAGAGTTAAACCCATAAAATATGTTAAACCCGTAAAATAGTTTAAATCTGCAGCTACCATCCGCATTAGAACATTTATATTGCCCACACGCCCGCTGGGATGGCTCGGTTCCTTCCCACTGCCCCGTCGCTGCTAAACTCGGAAGCAGTGGGTTGGAAGTAGGTTAGGTTATAGAAACATAAAAACATAGAAAATAGGTGCAGGAGTAGACCATTCGGCCCTTTGAGCCTGCAGCGCCATTCAATGAGTTCATGGCTGAACATGCAACTTCAGTACCCCATTCCTGCTTTCTCGCCATACCCCTTGATCCCCCTAGTAGTAAGGACCTCATTTAACTCCTTTTTGAATATATTTAGTGAATTGGCCTCAACAACTTTCTGTGGTAGAGAATTCCACAGGTTCACCACTCTCTGGGTGAAGAAGTGTCTCCTCATCTTGGTCCTAAATGGCTTACCCCTTATCCTTAGACTGTGAACCCTGGTTCTGGACTTTCCCAACATCGGGAACATTCTTCCTGCACCTAACCTGTCCAGTCCCGTCAGATTTTTAAACGTTCCTGTGAGATCACCTCTCATTCTTCTGAACTCCCGTGAATACAAGCCCAGTTGATCCAGTCTTTCTTGATAGGTCAGTCCCGCCATCCCGGCAATCAGTCTGGTGAAGCTTCGCTGCACTCCCTCAATAGCAAGAATGTCCTTCCTCAAGTTAGGAGACCAAAACTCTACACAATACTCCAGGTTGGGATGATATACTTTACATAGATAATCTATCTATCTGTGATTTGAATACATTCAATGAGCTAGCCTCAACTGCTAACTTGCGCAGAGAATTCCACAGATTCACAACCCTCTTGGAGACGAAATTTCTTCTCAACTCGGTTTTAAATTGGCTCTCCCGTATTTTGAGGCTATGCCCCCTAGTTCTAGTCTCCCGAACCAGTGGAAACAACCTATCTGCCTCTATCTTGTCTATCCCTTTCATTATTTTAAATGATTTTATAAGATCACCCCTCATCCTTCTGAACTCCAACGAGTAAATACCCAGTCTACTCAATATATCATCATAAGGTAACCGCCTCATCTCCGGAATCAGCCTAGTCAATCGCCTCTGTACCCCCTCCAAAGCTAATATATCCTTCCTTAAGTAAGGTGACCAAAACTGCAGGCAGTACTCCAGGTGCGGCCTCAACAATACCCTGTACAGTTGCAGCAGGACCTCCCTGCTTTTGTACTCCATCCCTGTCGCAATGAAGGCCAACATTCCATTCGCCTTCCCGATTACTTGCTGCAGCTGCAAACTAACATTTTGGGATTCATGCACAAGGACCCCCCAGGACCCTCTGCACCGCAGCATCTTGTAATTTGTCCCCCATTCAAATAATATTCCCTGTTACTGTTTTTTTTACCCAAGGTGGATGACCTCACATTTTCCAGACATTGTATTTCATCTGCCAAACGTTAGCCCATTCGCTTAACCTATCTAAATCTCTTTGCAGCCTCTCTGTGTCCTCTACACAACCCACTTTCCCACTAATCTTTGTGTCATCTGCAAATTTGGTTCACTATACTCTGTTCCCTCTTCACGGTCATCTATGTATATTGTATTCGTGTCGCAGTCTGACAGACCTCTGCCGTGCCAGTTTCTGTATTTGCGACCCATTCGGACAGATCGCTGGCATGTGTGGAACTGTGTTCGGGTAGCAGTTGGACAGGCCTCTGCACTCCCTGAATCTATATCCGATTCCCAGTGGGACAAAGCCCACTCCTATCTGTATCTGTATTATCTGTTACTATCCTACCTGTAATTTTAGGGTGGAGCCCTATTGTTCTGGATTCCACTCCAGAGGATATAGTTTTTCTCCAACTAGCCCATCTAATCCCTAATTCATTTTAGCTATTTCAACTTAATCGAGATCGAATTCTAAAGTGAACGCGAGGGAATCTAATGCAGTTCTTTAAATCCAGCAGCATTATGTTGAATCCCACATGGCCAATATGTTCTATTTTCCCCTTTAGTCGGTGTGCCATTATTTTTCCAACCACCGACGTTAAGCTGTCTCTTCGATTGTGTCCTGGGCATGTTCTATCTCCTTTCTTAAATATTAGTATTACGTTAGCTATCTGGCTGTGTTCTGGCTGCACACGTTATACTAACGAAAACAGTGCCTCTGCGATCTCTACTTTAAATTGGTTTAAATTGTGCAGATGTAATCCGTCCGGAGCCGGGTTTTATTCTCTTTGAGTTTGCTTAGTTTATTTAATAGCTCCCCACTTTTTTTTTTAAATGAAATTAACTCCATATTAATCTCATCGTCTAATATTATGTTCACCTGCTCTGTCGCCCTGATCAATAACGAAGCAAAGCAATTACTTAATATTTCTGCCATCTCTCTATCGCTGCCTGTCCAATCCTCTGTGGTCATATTCCCATTCCAACCTTCCTTTTGAATTGATGTACCTGTAAAAAATGTTGCTATTTTCTTCTTTGTTCCTTGAAAATTTAAGGTCACAGTTGCTCTCTGCCTTTCTAATAGATTTTGACTTCATTCCTACTCTCTCCATATTCTCCCTTATCATGCTGACCACCGCTGTCCATGGAATTAATGCATGCCTCTATCCTTAACCTAATTTGTTTCTGTATATCTTTATTCATCATTAGTGCTCAGTGTGGTCTTTTATTTAGCAGAATATCTATTTTCCCGAATTCTGCTGCACAGCGTTTCAAATGTTTCCCTTTGAAATTCTTGTCATGTTTTTCCAATATTATTGGTCATTTTATTTTCCCATGTTCTATTCGCAAGTCCAACTTTTCTCCAAGCAATTAAACTGATCTTCGTCATACTTATGTCCATTTCAATTATGAGCTTACAGCATATTATATTATAATTGCATAGATGTATCCCAACATTTAGTTCTCCTATCTGCTCTGCTTTATTCCCTATTACGACATCCAATAGCGAACCCTTCCTTGTTGGTCTCCTTATTGATTGGGTTCGAAAGCATTCATGTACGCATTGTGGGAACTCCATGCCCTCATCCTCTTCCCGACCTCTTCTATCCAATTAATATCGCAATAGTTGACATTTCACGTGATTATTACTCCGTATCTTTCTACTCATTTCCCTGTGTTCGATGCTTTGGGTTGGATATTACACTTTTGTGCAGCTAGCCCAAAAATGCGCGTTATTTCCGACGTGGGCGTTAACAACGTGTTTTCAAATCACCTGATACTCGCCTATTCTCAAAGACCTGACAACTTCCACTTTTGAGGTTATCTCCCCAAAAATGGGCGTAATTTCTGGCGTGGCGTTGACAAAGTGTTTTCAGACCGCCGGCTTCTCGACCATTCTCAAAAAACCCAATTTCCTTTTTAGAAAATGTGCGTGACACCCGGCGAATTCAAGATTTTTTTGACCTTCTGCGTAAAGTGGCCGTCCTTCGCAACGGCATGGCAACGCTCAGTTCCTGCAGTTCTGGAAATCAAGGGTCATCGTGACATCAACTGAAGAGGAGTTGGGGGGAGAGGGTACTCTGAGGGACTGAATGCGTGTCTGGGTGTCCTTTGACTACTTTGGGAGGAGGGAGGGAGAGTTTGGAGCTTCACAACAAGTAGGGAATGAAAAATTAGTAGCCGCCAGCCATATATTTGCCTCAATTTGGCATATAATGGAGAGCCAGGAGGAGGCATCACAGCACGCTTTGGACTCTGACGCTAGAAAGTGCAGTGAGTTCGGAGAGGAACACATTGGAGGCGCAAAAGAGCCAGGTGGTTCTCGGACGAGTCAAATACCTCGCTCCTGCAGGAGGTCCAGTTATGCTGGAGTGATTAGGCACAGGGTGGGGATGGGAAGCCCACCCCAAAGGATATGGACTGAGATAGCACAGTTGGTGTCACCGGCAACCAAAAAGGTTTGTGAGCACTACCAATGCCACAAACGATAGAACGACCTCGTGGGATGCGCAAGATTAAGAAGCACAATGATTTAGATTTACTTATGTATTTATAAAAATGGATTTGTAACAACCATGATTGATTCTCATCAGGCGAGGAAGATGCTATGAGGCTGCAGAGTGACTGGATAGGTTAGGTGAGTGGGCAAATGCATGGCAGATGCAGTATAATGTGGATAAATGTGAGATTATCCACTTTGGTAGTAAAAACAGAGAGACAGACTATTATGTCAATCCCAGGCTTTTATAATGAGCACAGATGGCTGGCATTTGACTTGTTTGATACGGTTGTAACCCCACTGCTCCCATTCGCTGTAATTTTGTTGCTCAATGCTCTGACAGTCACACACATTTTAGTGGCCAGTCAAATCCGGAAGGGACTGAGGGGTGAGACCAAGGGGGAGAATGGCAGTCACCCAGAGATGGAGAGCAGGAGGAGGTCTGTGATTTTACTCTTCACCATATCCGGTAGCTTCATACTGCTGTGGCTGGTATATGTTATAGAATTCTTATATTACAGCATTAGAGGAACAAATCCCGATTATTACAATTATTCTTTATAAACCTTTGGACAAGTCAGAGATATACTGCAGCATTTAAGTTGCTGCACAAATATATTTATTTATGGGGTGACCCAGTCCAATTCAGAGAGCAGTTGAAGTGCGGTGAAATATCCGGTGACCTCAATTGTTCAATTAATTAATAACAGAACAACTGAGCACAGCCCAGAGGCGGCGCGCAGCGTTTCCAGTCCAGACATGTAATATTTAGCCCCAGACTTCCATCCACTGAATTACACCAGGAATGGTTGGTGATCTGATAATACACCCAGCGACGCGGCACGCACTGTGCTTCAGACACGGCAATATTTCTGATTGACAATTCCCACATAGTCTTTTGGGATAGATTGTTGCATTCTGTCTGAGCTCTTCTATAAAGTGTCACTGCAGCTATTTAGTACAGCTATACTTTGCATCTTCCAGATTGAGAGGCTCGACAATAGGTAGGCAGGCAGGGCTGGGCTAGAGTTAAGAGGATTATATTATATAGAACATAGAGCAGAGATTCAGGCTATTCGGCCCAACCAGTCTGTGCTGGTGTGTATGCTCAGCACTAGATTAGAAAGTGAGAAACTGAATGAGGCAGAGTTGCAATGTACCACAACCAGATAATTATGACAGTGAATGCCACATATCCGGGCAGTTTCGATGAGGCTCATATCCTCCGTGAGAGAGCTGCATCTGAAATGTTTACCAGTCAGCTACAAATACAATGCTGGATGCTTGGTGACAAACGTTATGGCCCAGTCACCTGGCTGATGACTCCCCAGCATGACACGCGCACCGAGGCCGAGAAGAGATACAACGAGAGCCACAGAGTTGTACGCAATGTGAACCAGAAAATCATTAGCGTGTGTTAGCAGCTCAGGAGGGGAGCTACAAGACAACCTTGATCAGGTAGCTCAATTCCTGGTCGTGTGCTCCATGCTGCACAACCTGGCTATCAGGAGGGGACAAGAATTGGCACAATGGACTGATGGTCCTGATCAGGAGAGAGAGGAAGAGGAGGACGAGGAGCTAACTTCGGGCCAGAAAGTCAGGGTGACCATGCACCCGTTCCCACGCCCACCTCCAGATTTGCCTGAAACTTTGCTATTATTGGCAAAGCTGATACACCACTGTGTGTGCAGCTCACACAGCAATGTTGGGCATCATATTGGTGCCAGTTAATGTTTAAGTTAATTCAAGTTAATTGTAATTATATCCTTTTATGATAGGCAATCAGCAGTGTGTGACTGTCCAGCTATCTAAGACAATGTGCATCAAGGTTATGCTAAATAAAAAACATTTAACACTACAATTATTCTGAAATCATGTGTCACTGGCAATAACACCCCAACCCACTCCACCCTCATTTTTCAAACATTGACATCAATCAAGTCGTCAACATGTCCAGCAACACAGAACACAAATGCAAACCAACAGGTTGGCCCCCTCCGCCCACAAATTACAACAAATTGCATACACCTAGATGGAGATATAACAAAGCTATCACGTGCGGACATGCACTTCATTTTCCTTCCCCCCTCGCATTCTTCTGCGCACCTCTACCCCTTCCCCTCCTCAGTCCATGCCGCCTAGCTGAGGTGCTCTGCAGACGGTTCCTCCTTGCGATGGATGAAGGCAGAGCCGCTGGTCACACGGATCCGGGAGCGGGACTACCGAGGTGGCAACATTCTCGGATCCAGAAACAGGAACTTGCTCCAGCTTCTCATGTGTCCTTGGCACTGGTGGTGTGGACTGCTGCGCTCCGGCACCTCTGGGAGGCCTGTGTCACGAGTGTTCCTGGCTAACACCTCCAGGGCCTATGCCATCCATGGAACGTTCTCCGTCAGTGTGCTAGAGATGCTGGCCAGCTGTCGGGTTATGCCTCCCAATGCCTCTAGCAACTGGTCACCTATGTCTACAGTCTTCCTGCGCAACTATACCATCCCTCCTGCGGAGGCCTGTGGCGAAGTGCTTGGGCACGGCACATTCAGAGTGAAGTTAGGAATGGCGGGAGGCGCACTAGTTGGTCTTGTGTTGGAATGTCTTCTCGAGCGCGGCAATGCAGACTCATCAAAGACGGTGCTTTCATCCGTGAAGTCTGGACCCAGCTGATTGACAGGCGAGAAGCAGTGCTCCTCAGCATCAGATGTAGGATCGTCTGGCTATTACCGTCCCGTACCCCAACTCCTGGTCTCTGTCATCTTGCCCTAGGACACGCTACTGGCTGAGCCGCAAAATATAAAAAAAAAAGGTTATTCGAGGAGTAGAGAGTGCTAGGGTCACAAAGTCATTCCAACGCTACACAATCCATATTTACGACAAAAACACCACCGCTATCAACTTCACCACAGACGTCACATTTCATGCCCATCAGCACATTCTGTGCTGCAATGATTCTCACGAGGCCATCATTTTTTTAAAGATAATTTTAGATACCAGCTATCATATATTATTGTTCAGATATGAGTGCGTGTTGCATCAATTGATCTTGCATCAGGCAACGGTGTATAATTTACCCACGTGGCATCACTTCAGGGTCTGAAGCTGCTTCCATGTCCGTCTCGGGTTCTTCCCCATGAGTACGAGCACCCGCTTCTCCATCTCAGTGATGTCGCTGGTGACTGGTGGCGCCCACCCGTTCGCCTCTGCTCAGACCTAATCGTCAATAGTTTCTTCTGCAAAAGGTGACAGGATGACATGGCATGAGAGCATTGTGTGATATCTTTTCTCGGTAATATCAGAGAGACAGATACAACACATAACCGACAGATGTAATCATGAGTATTATGATAATTATCATTCGTGACATAAAGACGTGCGCCGTGACGCAGGCTTTGAGTACAACTCACTGCTCTGGCCCGCTTCAGTTTCCATAGCGTGCTGGCTTGCCTTCTCCAGTCCCTCCATTATAGTCACGAAATTCCAAAATCTGGCTTGTAACAGCGAATTATTTTTTCCCAATTAGCTGTAAAGTTCGAAACACTCCCTCTTTCCTCGCAAAGTAGCCTCACCACACCCACACACACGTTCACTCCCTCTCAGCTCCTGCTCTTTTTGTCTCCTCTGATGTGTATGTAATGATGACCCCTGACCTGCTGAATCGCGGGAATCGAGCGGTGCCATGCCGGTGCTAAGGGTGGCGTCACTTTACAGCAGAAGGTCATAGAGATTTAACGCTAACCCCCATTTCATATCGCTCGCGGTAATGCCCAATTTATAAACTGGAGACTAGTGGCTTTGAAAATGGGGGACAAGCCAGCGATCTGAAAACGCATTTTTATCACCCACTCCGGAAATAATGCCCAAAAGCGGAAAATATAGCCCATAATCTCAGTAAAATTTAAAAATATGATGATGATTAATTTCTTCTCAGTGGGTTTTAAATCTGTGGAATTCTCTGCCCCAGAGAGCTCTGGAGGCTGGGACATTGAATACATTTAAGGCGGAGATAATCAGATTTTTGACCAATAAGGACATAAAAGGTTATGGACATTGGCAGGGAAGTCGAGCTGAGTCGATGATGAAACCAGCCGTGATCTTATTGAATGGCGGTGCAGGCTCGAGAGGCCAGGTGGCCTACTCTTGCAACTATTTCTTATGTTCTTATGTTCCTGCCAACATACCACACTTCACAATTGTATTTGTAAAATTCAATCTGCTCTTTTCAATCAGAGTTATGGTATTGCTGTGAGCGAAGGGATTGTTTTTGGACTGATATGCCGTCCGGGATGTGTAGGATCAGGTCAGAGATTTTTCCGAAGTTCTCTGGCTCTCCAGCCTGAATATATTTAATATGAGTCAACTCCCAATCAAATCTGCTGGTGATTTAAGGCCTGTTTTAGGCGGCACTGATATTGTAATCTTTTAATGCATAATATATCTCAGTTAACAGAGTAACGAATTAACTTTACATGCTGGAATGAGCGTCAAATGATGGTGTTAAATGATTGTCCATTTTTACCGATGATCAGCCACGATCTTAGTGAATAGTGGAGTTTGCTCGAAGGACTGAACGGCCTACTCTTGCTCCAATTTTAAAATTTATAAATATTCCCAGTCAGATTGTTCCCTCCTGAAGTCTAGTACTATCATCCTCATTACATACTACATGTCCTAGTCTCGTTCGATCTACCAAGGTTCAAATGATGCAGTTTATACCCAACTCTCGTTCATGAATCTATATGAAACAGAGCAGTACTCCAAATTCAGACCCTTGGTGGAGATATCAGTATAGCTCGCGCCAGTCTGAACAACAGCCAGTCACCAATGCTCCCTGTTATCTGTCACTTAGCCAATGAAATGACCACACTGCCCTGTCCCTTAAATCCCATGCATTAGCATTTTATCAACAGGTTTGTTAGGTGGCAGTTTGTCAAACGCATTTCAACAGTCCTTATACACATCATCAAAAACGTAATATGTTAGATATATCTAGATTGCGACCAAATTGTCTCACCTCACGTGCAGCGTGACCGTTGGCTTTGAGTACAACATTCCCGGTAAAATTGAAAGACATCACATCGGACGACAGTCACTCATGACTCTTACAAATCAAATTATACAAATACAATAAATAAATGTCATATTTACTCCTGCGAGGAAGATGCTATGAGGCTGCAGAGTGACTTGGATCGGTTAGGTGAGTGGGCAAATGCATGGCAGATGAAGTATAATGTGGATAAATGTGAGGTTATCCACTTTGGTTGTAAAAACAGAGAGACAGACTATTATCTGAATGGTGACTGATTAGGAAAAGGGGAGGTGCAACGAGACGAGGGTGTCATGGTACATCAGTCAATGAAGGTTGTCATGCAGGTACCACAGGCGGTTAAGAAGGAAAATGTAATGTTGGCCTTCATAGCGAGGGGATTTGAGTAAAGTGGCAGGGAGGTGTTACTACAGTTGTACCGGGTTTTGGTGAGGCCACACCTGGAGTATTGTGTACAGTTTGGTCTCCTAATTTGAGGAAGGACATTATTGCTATTGAGGGCGTGCAACGAAGGTTAACCAGTCTGATTCCAGAGATGGCGGGACTGACATACCCAGCATGATTGGATCAACTGGGCTTGTATTCACTGGAGTTCAAAAGAATGGAGGGGATCTCATAGAAACGTTTAGAATTCAGCCGGGTTTAGACTGGTTAGATGCAGGAAGAATGTTCCCAATGTTGGGGATGTCCAGAACCAGGGGTCACAGTCTCAGGATAAGGGGTAAGCTATTTAGGACCGGAATGAGGAGAAACTTCTTCACCCATTCATGCTCTCTCGCCATCAAGGGGTATGGCGAGAGAACATGAATGGGGTGCTGAAGTTGCATGTTCAGTCATGAACTCATTGAATGGCGGTGCAGGCACGAAGGGCCGAATGGCCTACTCCTGCACCTATTTTATATGTTTCTATGAATCACTATCAAACAGAGCAGTACTCTAATCCCGACCTCTGGGCGAGACAGCAGTATATCTCGCGCCAGTCTGAACAACAGTACCAATGCTCTCGGTTATCTGTCACTTAGCCAATGACAAGACCATACAGCCCTGTCCTTTTAATCCCATGCGTTAGAATTTTATCAACACGTCTATTAAGTGCCAGTTTGTCAAACGCCTTTCAATAGTCCTGATACACATCATCAAAAACGTAATATTTCTAGATATACCTAGCTTCCTATCAAATTGTATCACCTCACATTCATCTTGAAATTCACTTTCCACGTCACTTCACAGTCGACATGTTTCTTCGTGCTTATTCTAAGATGATCTTTAGAGAATTGCCACATAAATATTTTAAGTAAAGCATCAAATAAAATACTGAATAAAACAATTTATAATGTAATAAATCAGCAATTAACGACTGTATGAGATTTTGCAATTGATAAGGAAACCATAGTGTTTATTGCTATTCGGTGAAGATGTTATTTATTTCATCCAACAGAGCCACGGCCCTGATTACATAAACCTCACTTAGTGTCTTTCCATATCTAATTATGCACCCAATATCCTCCGCTCCTCCCCACATTACCCAATATCCTCAGCTCCTCCCCACCCCACCCAATATCGTCAGACCCTCCCCACACCACTCAATAACCTCAGCTACTCTCCAATACATCCAATATACTCAGCACCTCCTTACCACTCCCACTATCATCAGCTTCTCCGGATCCCACCCAATATTCTCAGCGCCAGCCCACCCGACCCAATTTGCTCAGCTCATCCATACCCCACCTAATATCCTCAGCTTCTTTGCACGCCACCCATTATCTTCAGCTCCTCCCCAACCCACCAAATATCCTCAGACTCTCCCCATCGCACCCAATATCCTCAGCTACTCTCCACCCCCAACGATTATCCTCAGCTCCTCCCCACCCCACGCAATATCGTCAGACCCTCCCTGGACCACTCAATATACTCAGCTCCTCCCCATCCCACCCAATATTCTCACACACTCTTCAACCCACCCCATATAATCAGCTCCTCCACACCCCACCCAATATCCTCAGCTCCTCCCCACCACTCCCAATATCCCGGCTCCTCCCAACCCCACCCAATATCGTCAACTCTTCCCCACTAATGTTGCCTCTAATTTATTTTCCTGAGCATGCCAGAAACTCCTTATAGGGCGACCTTTTCACCCCTCGGCAAAGTTTATAACAACATTATTTACAACCACTTTTACAAAAACGACAGCAGCAGTAACCACTTAAAATCATGTATAGAGTTATGCCATATTGGCAGCCCACCATCTGAGGTCATTAGACAATCAGACAATGTTCGATACAGGGTTTACATAACTTCTCTGCGGTTCAATTATAACCCTCTATAAATTGCCTCCAGTGCTTCATTTGCGCTTATATGGCGTTATTTTCCTCCATTGCTACATTTAGTGACTTGTGTATCTGTACCCAGAGAGCCCTTTGCACTTCTGGCCCATTTGTACACTTAATTTCCAAGGTTAGGTTGGGCCCTTATCTCTCCGAAGAAAATGCTCCACCTCACACTTATCTATATTGAAAATCGTTTGATATTTACATGATCATTCTGCACGTTTGTTGATGATAGAATTAATTAACACCTTTTACTTCGTCATGTAAAAATTCTATTAAAAAAAATGATCTCAAATGAGTGGGATATAAAGGAACTGCATAATAATGCATTAAAACTGGAGAATATTACTCAGTTACACGGTTATGCATCGACCAACAATCCAAATGCCCAAGGTGTGCTGAAAGGTGTAGATTTGTATTAATTTTAAAGTTGTCAACCTATTAGCCGCATCTCTCATGTCAGCAAAGCAATGGCAGTACCAACAGCAGGAACAGTGACTTTCCAAGGATACTGATAGCCTGTACGTTCCCATAAGTGTTAGAATATTAATCATAATATAAACAGGCAACCAACACAAAAATTGCCGTAATTATTTAGTTCAAGGAACAAAAAAGAATTGAACAAAATGGACCGGAATTTCCAACTGCGATCATTCCATTAATAAACGTGGCCTTCATGTACCAGCACCACGTCATGTAACATTTCAGAAATGAGGCACTTATTCACCTGTGCAGAAAAACACATAAACGCTGCGGGAAGTGTCTAGTGAAAAGGAGGAACTGAAAGAAATGCTTATAAGGGGGCAAATTGTGTTAGGTAAATTGATGGGATTAAAGGCCGATAATTCCCAGGGGGCTGATACTCTGCATCCCAGAATAGTTAAGGATGTGGCCCTAAAAATATTGGATGCATTGGTATTCATTTTCCAATAGTCAATCGACTCTATATCAGTTCCTATGGAATTGTGGGTAGCTAGTTTAACACCACTTTTTAAGAACGGAGGGAGAGTGAAAATCGTTAATTATAGACCGGTTAGACCGACATCTGTAGTGACGAAAATGTTGGAATCAATTATTAAAGTTGAAATAGAAGTGCATTTGCAAAGCAGTGACGGGATCGTTACAAGTGAGCATGGATTTATGAAAGGGAATTAATTCTTGCCAAAGCTAGGATAATTTTTTGAGCATGTAACTGATAGAGTGGACAAGGGAGAACCATTCCATTGGATGTGGTGTATTTGGATTTTAAAAAGGCTTTTGAGAAGGTCCCATACAAGAGATTGCCACGCAAAATTAGAGGACATGGTATTGCGGGTAATGTACTGACGTGGATAGATAACTATTTGGCAGACAGGAAGCAGAGAGTTGGGATAAACCGGCCCTTTTCAGAATGGCAGGCAGTGACTAATTGTGTGCCGCAGGGCGCAGTGCTCGGACTCCAGCTATTTACAATAAGCATTAATGATTTCGATGAAGGAATTGAGTGTAATATCTCCAATTTACAGATGACACTAAGCTGGGTGGCAGTGTGATCTGTGAGGAGGACACTTAGAGACTGCAGGTTGACTTGGTCAGGTTAGGTGAGTGGGCAAACGCATTGCAGATCCAGTATAATGTATATAAATGTCAGGTTATCCACTTTGGTGGCAAAAACACGAAGGCAGAATATTATCTGAATAGCGGCAGCTTATGAAAAGGGGAGGTTCAACGAGACCTGGATGTCATGGTACATTAGTCATTGACAGTTGGCATGCGGGTACAGCTGGCAGTGAAGAATGCAAATGGTATGTTGGCTTTCATAACTAGGGGATTTGAGTGTAGGAGCAGGAAGATCTTGCTGCATTTGTACAGGGACTTAGTGAGGCCTTACTGGAATTTTGTGTTCAGTTTTGATCTCCTAATCTGCGGAAGGACGTTCTTGCTATTGAGGGAGCGCAGCGAAGGTTCACCAGACTGATTCACGGGATGGCAGGACTGACATCTGAGGAGATACTGCATCGACTGGGCCTGTATTCACTGCAGTTTAGAAGGATGACAGGGGATTTCATAAAAGCATATAAAATTCTGACGCAACTGGACAGGTTAAAGGTAGGAAGCATGTTCCCGACGTTGGGGCTGTCCTGAACCAGGGTTCATCGTCTAAGAATAAGGGGTAAGCCAATTAGGACTGAGATGAGGAGAAACTTCTTTCCTCAGAGAGTTGTGAACCTGTGGAATTCCCTACAGAAGAGATTGTTGATGCCAGTTGATTGGATATATGCAAGAGGGAGTTAGATATGGCCCTTACAGCTAAAGGAGCCAAGGGATATGAAGAGAAATCAGAAAAGGGGTACTGAGGGAATGATCAGCCATGATCTTATTTAATGTTGGTGCAGGTTCGAAGGAGCGAGTGGCCTACTCCTGCACCTATTTTCTATGTTTCTATGTTGGGTGAATGAAGAAGAAATAACATATCACCTTAAGATTAGAGCGAGGTCTTCCAGGAGTAAAATCGGTCAGCACGTTTTGATAGGATGGTAATGTTCAACTGGATTCCAGATTCTGGAACATAAGAACATAAGATTATGAGAAATAGGAACACGAGTTGTATTTTGGACCCTCTGGCATGGTCCGCCATTGAACGGGATTATGGCTGAAACTTCCATAGTTCCACCTGCCCGCACTATTGCCATTTCCCTTGCTTCGCTTAATATCAAAAATCTATAGATTTCCGTCTTGAATATGCTCAATGACAGAGCCTCCTCATCCCACTCCGATAGAGAATTCTAAACATTCACACTGTTCTGAGTGCAGACATTTCTCCTCAGCTTAGTCCTAAATGTCCAACCCTGAATTCAGGAACTATGGTTCCTCGTTCCAGACAGGAGTAACATCCCACATGCAATAACACTCTCCAGCCCAGTAAGAATTGTGTATTATTCAATGAGATCACATCGAATTATTCTAAACTGCAGAGAATAAAGCCCTAGTCTACTTAATCATTCCTTGTAGGAGCACTCAAACCATGCCTTAGACAAGGAGTACAAAACTGTGCACAGTACTCCAGGTGTGCTCTCACCAGTGCCCTGTATAATTGCATTCAGATGTTTTTCTCTTACAGTAAAGTCCTTTGTAACAAAGGCGAACATATCTTTTCCTCTCTTCATTGCTTGCTCTACTTGCATGTTATCTTTCGGTGATTCGTGTACAAGGACACCCAGGTCCCTCTGAAAACCAGAAGTTTCCAATCTCTTACCATTTAATAAATCTCTGCTTTTCTATTCTTTCTGCGAAAGTGGAAAACGTGACATTTCTCCTCACTATATTCCATTTGCAACGTTCTTGCCCACTCACTTAGCCTCTCTATATTCCCTTCAAGCGTCTTTGCATCCTGCTCACAACTGAAATTCCCACCTAACTTAATATAATTAGCAAACTTGAATACACTGTACTTTGTCCTGTGAACTAAATCATTGATATATTTCGAGAATTGCTGAGGCCCAAGCACCGCACATTGCGGAACCCCACAATTTACAGCACACCAACATTCATTTCTATTCACCGTGAACCAATTCTCAATGCATGTTAGTATAACAACCCTCAATCCATTGAGCACTAAATTTCATTACTACCTGCTTAAGTGGCAGCTTATCGAATGCCTTCTGAAAATCCAAATACACACATCCACTAGTTCCCCTTATCTATTCTACTAGGTGCAATCTCAAAAACACTAACATATTTGTCAAAACATGATTTTCCTTAAATAGAATTCTCTACCACACAAGGCTGTGGTTGTCGGGTTCAAATGGAGCATCCGCCAGTGAACCATAGATTTCTTAGTGTTTATTCAATGCATATCCCTCATTCTGTTTGGCTTCGTTCTTTGAGGAAATGGCCACTCGACAATGGTGACAATGTAGGATCATCTTGTGTCACTAAACATCACAGGAAGAACAGCTCACGCCATTAAATTCAAAGATTCCGAATGGACTGAGGACATTGATTTAGTAAATGTCGGCTGGAAACTGGATTCGGAGCATATAGCGAAAGTTATTGACCAATGTATAAAAATGCAGATGCGGGACTTATACATGCAATCTCTGATAACAGTATTTTCATCATTGAGTGTATTGCAGGTCCCCCTGACTGTGTTTATCTCGCATTCTCTCTATCTCGGTTGATTCAGAATGAATGAAGCCGGGAGTTTGCGCTTCTTTATGTGAGAGTGGAAGACTTGAAGATATGTTCTGAATGTTTCCCTGTAAATCATTCACATCTGCCTATTCCCTAAATTTGTACAAATGCACAAATGAGAGGATGGGAACATGGGAAAATAGGAAGAAAATTAGACCCATCGAGCCTGTACCGCCACGCAATGAGAAAATGGCTGATCTCCACAAATATGACAATTTGTGTCCCCCACCTTGTAACTACTTAATCGCGGTTCCATGGGTGCACTTAGAATCCAAAGAGCAACCATGATTCAGGAGCAGGTGAGAATTCTACAGCAGCGCTTTAGCATTACTTATTTATAGAAGGAGTGGAGCCGTTTCCATTCTTGCACTAGGAACGATGATGTTAAGAAAAATGTGCCAGTAACCAACTCGAATTAAACGCAATGATAAGACATTCGGCACACATGGGAAGATTTTACTTGTTTCCTGCATTAGCAAGGATTCTCCTAAACAGGTTGCTGAGAATTCTGAAAAAGGTGCAGACAAGTGTTCGCCGTTTCGATGACATCTTTTAGGAGGGAAAACGGAGCTGTTTGATTGGAGCGGAAACGCCGCCCCCTCTCTGGCAGCAAACCTCTTCTTCACACTCCCACCGCTATTTGTAGGATTGTCTGCGCCTTTTTGACTGCAAAATTAGGTTGAGTTTGGCATTGTTATGATGCAGCCAAAAGCACAATGGGAAGTGCAGTAAACATCGATATCGTCTATTCTATTGCACCATTCAATGGTTGTCGGCTCGAATTTTAGGGAGGGTTTGGTGTTTACAGCACTAGAAAGTTAACTTGTGCAGAAAAATCGCAAAATTCTGTTCTGCGGCTGAGCAGCGCTGACTATCGCACCAAAGAAAGAGACTTGCAGTTATGTATGGAATATTTCCCTGTAATCTGTTTTCATCTCCGTCTTTTCCCAGATGTTGAACAAATGCATATATGAGAGGATCACACAAAATGCTCCGAGACACTGGGCCGCTAAACATTGAGAGGTGACTGTGGTTAATGTGAGTATGTTCGATATATTCTCGTTCATCTGTCATAAAAGCGGCCTGGCCCCGGGTGTGAATCGAACATGCAGTCCTCTGATCTGAATTTCGACGTGTTTTGGAAATCCTATTGCATCTTCAATACGCCACACAAAGATACCCTTCGTATATATGGTTCCAATGCTGTCTACATTACCCCCATATAGAAGATCTTCCTCTCTATGGTGGAATTTTTCGCAGCTGACTGATTCTTCCGAGTTGACACATGAAGGCTATCAAATCAACAGAGTTCCTGCGGGATGTGAGGCAACTATGAGACGCAGCTTTCCTTGGCACTGCCCATGTCACGCTCGTTTCTGCCGCCCGCTGCCAGTGAGCTACCACATATCCAATCACAGGGTTAGGTCGCAAAATATTACCAGAGAAAGAGGCACGTTCTCAAATTCTAAATCAGAGGTACAGGTAAAGTTCTCGCTATGGATTTGGAACAGAGTTGCAAAGAAATAGGTGTAAGATAGAGACAACTATTTCCTCTGATGTGGCAGTCCAGCACAATGCGATAGAATCAAAAATGAGAGTCATCCGTTCAGGAATGACGTAAGGAATCAGTTTTTCTCACAGATGATAATGGCAAACTGGAACTTGCACTCAAAAAACTGCTGGGGGTGGGGGTCAATTGAAAATGTCGAAATTCAGGTTGATGGAAATTTGTGAGGCACGGATATCAAAATTTATGAAATCATCGCAGGCAAATCTAATTCAATGGCAGAGCAGGCACGAGGGGCTGAATGGCTCCTATTGTATCTTTTTCCTCTATGAGTGCAACAGGACAGAAAGCGAAACAGCTACAAACATACTGTACATTTTCTTCACATTTACCAGCAAAAATATCCGTGACGTGCGCAAGAATCATATGGTCAGGCAGGAATTCTCGAAGCTGCGGTGTGGCTTTCCTGTGGCTCTCTTGCCTCTCACTGCCCTTCCACCCTCACGCTACCGGTTTTTAAACCTTGTTTTACATTTGCTGCTCTGGGCCAGTGCATTCCACAGTCTCACAGCTTTTCCGACAAATACATTTTCACTGCTTGAGTTCGATGTTTATTAGCTTAAATATGCTGAAGGTGCAAAGGTAGCGCTTCATTGATCATATTAAAAGACGGCTTATTGAATGATAGATTCATAGAAATTTCCAGCACGGATATGTGCCATTTAGGCCCATCGTGTCCGAACAAAAGCTATCCAGCCGAATCCTTCATTCGCACACGTGGTCCGTAGCCCTGTACGTTATAGCACTTGTATTGCACATTCTGATCCATTTTTGGATATGGTGCAGCTCTCAGGATCTACCAACCTTTCAGGCTGTGAGTTTCAGACCCCAACCATTCTATGGGTAACAAAATCCACTCTAAATCCTTGCTGATTATTTTAAATATTCGACCCTTGTCCCTGGCCCATATCCTAAGGAAAATATGTCCTTATTTCCATTCTATCTAACACTGCATAATTGTATACACGTCAATGAGTTATATTCTAAGCCTCTTCTACTCTAAAAGTATATAAATCCATCCCATGACATCTTTCCTCATTGTTATTATTCTCCAGTCCAGGCAACATCCTCGTAAATGTGCTCTGTACCAGCTCTACTGCAATGTCATCGTCCCTGTAATGAAATGAGCAGAAATGCACGCAATTTTCTAGTTGGCGCCTAACTGTTCCATATGGCTG
Organism: Pristiophorus japonicus; assembly: GCF_044704955.1. Classification (NCBI taxonomy): domain Eukaryota; kingdom Metazoa; phylum Chordata; class Chondrichthyes; family Pristiophoridae; genus Pristiophorus; species Pristiophorus japonicus. The sequence goes on along the minus strand of NW_027254379.1, from coordinate 238,783 downwards.
CTTAACCAAATTGTAAGAACATAAGAAGATTAGATATATGATCGGGAGTAGGCCATTTGGCCCCTTGAGCCTGCTCCGCCATTCTATAAGATCATGGCTGAACTGATCTGCTACCTGCAGGGATTTATTGGCATGCACTCAAGCTCCCTTTATTTCGCTATACTTCCAAGAGTTCTCATCTTTAATATGAATTCATTGCCCTGTTAGCCCGCCCCAAACGCATTACCCCAAACTTCTTCGGAATAAATTCCATTAGCCATGCTTCTGTCAAGCTGAAAGTAAATTAGTAAATAACAAGAGTTCCGACAGGTACAAAAAATGGAAATATACGGCTAAATTAAATGTTGGTCCCCTAGAGGACGAGACTGGGTAATTAGTAATGGGAAGCCGAGAAATGGCAGAGACGTGAAACAAATATTTTGCAATAGTCTTCACGGTAGAAGACACAAAAATATCCCGATTGTGGTAACTTAACAGGCTATAGGGAGGGAGGAATCAGTATCATGAAAGAAATAGTACTCGGTGAAAAAGTGGATGTAAAGGCGGACAAGTCCCTGGACCTGACGACTTGCATCGAGGGTCTTAAAAGAAATGGCTGAAGAGATAGTGAACGCATTGGTTGTAATCTGTCAAATTATCCTGAATTCTGTGAAGCTACCAGTGTATTGAAAACCGCAAATGTAACGCCGCTATATAAGAAAGAAGGCAGACAGAAAGCAGGAATCTATAGATCAGTTATCCTAACACCTGTCGTTGTGAAAATGCTTGGAGTCCATTATTAAGGAATCAGTAGCAGGTATTTCTGAAACGCATAATTTAAACACTCTTGGTTTTTTGAAAGGGAATCCATGTTTGAGAAGTTTGCTGGAGTTCTTTGAGGATGTAACGAGCAGGGTGGATAAGAGGTAACCATTGGATGTCATGAATTTAGATTTCCAGAAGGCATTCTATAAGGTGCAACATAAAAGGTTACTCCACATGACAAATCCGGGTTCACGGGGTTTGGGGTAATATATTAGCATTGATAGATGATTGGTTAATTAAAAGAAAATCGAGAGTCTGGAAAATGGGTCATTTTGTGGTTGTTGAACAGCAGCTAGTGGGGTGCTGCAGGGATTGTTGCTGGGGCTTATAATCTATGTTATTAATTTGCATGAAGGAACCGAGTGAAATGTAGCCAACGTAGCTGATGAAACAAAAGATGGGTGGGAAAGCCAATTGTGAGGTGGACTCCAATTATCTGCAAAAGCATATAGACAGGCTAAGAGAGTGAGCAAACATTTGGCAGGAGCAGTATAATGTGGGCAAAAAATGGTTATCCACTTTACAGAAACTGTACAACAGCAAATTTGTTTAAATGGAGAAAAATTGCAAAATGCTGCAGTGCAGATGGTCCTGTGGGTCCTTGTACAGAAAATACAAAAAAATAGTATGCAGGTACAGCAGGCAATCAGCAAAGCAAATGGAATGTTGGCATTTATTGAATGGGTATTGCGTCTAAAAGCGAGAGGTCTTGCTACAAGTATAAATGGCATTGTTGAGGCGACAGCAGTAGTAATGCGAACATTTTGGGTCAGTAGCTTGGGCCTATACACATTGGAGTTCAGAAGAATGAGATGTGAACTTATTGAAAAATATAATATAATGTGGGGGCTCGACCAGGTGGATGCAGAGAGGATGTTTCCGCTTATATGGGAACAAAATTAGCGGACGTTGTCTCAGAATAAGGGGCCGCCCATTTTAAACTGAGATGAGGAGAAAATGCTTCTCTCACAGGGTTGTAAATCTTTGCAATTCTCTGCCACAGACAACTGTGGAGGCTGTTTGCGTATAGTTAAGGGGGAGTTAGACAGAATATTTAGCGATCAGTGGTAAAGGGTTATGGGGAGCTGGCAAGGAAGTGCAGCTGAATCCATGATCAGATCAGCCATGATCTTATTGATTGGTGGAGCAGGCTCAATCGACTAAATGGCCTATCATGCTCCTATTTGTTATGTTTTTATGTTCTTATATTGTTAGATGGAATAAATTCCTCCTCGTCTCTATTTTAAATGGACTGCCCCTTAATCTGAGACTATGTCCGCTAGATTCACTTTCTAGATGTGTGGAAATTTCCTCTCTGCATTCATCTTTTCGAGCACCTTCATTAACTTATATGTTTCGATAAGTTCACCTTTCATTCTTCTGAATTCCCATGAGTATAGGCCCAACCTATTCAACCTTTCTTCTTATGTCAACCACCTCATCTACGGAAACAACCCAGTGAACCTTCTCTAAACAGCCACCAATGCATGTACATCCTTCCTTATATATGGATACCAAACCTGTATACATTACTCCAGGTGTGGCCTTAACAATCGCATGTAAATCTGTAGAAGTAGACCTCTGGTTTTAGACCTTATCCTGCTTGCAATTCCATTTGCCTTCCTGATTACTTGATGTATCTGCACACTAACTATTTTGTTTCATGCACAAGGACCCTCAGGTCCGTCTGTACTACAGCATTTAGCAATTTTTCTATGTTTAAATTATCATTTGTTTTTAAATTTTTTCTGCCAAAGTTGATAACCACACATTTTCCCCTATTATACGCAATCTGCCAATATTTAATGTCCTCCTCAAAATTTGCTTTCCCACTCATCTTTCCTTTATCACCAAACTTGGCGATATTACACTCGGTCCCTTCATCCATGTCATTCATATAGATTGTAACAAGTTGAGGACCAGCACCGATCCGTGCGGCACCCCACTAGTCACTGTTTGCCAACCGGAAATTGAACCATTTATCCCGACTCTCCGTTTTCTGTTAGTTTGTCAATCCTTTCTCCATGCTAATATATTAACCACAACCCCATCAACTTTTACCTTGAAAAGTAACCTCTTACGTGGCAACTTAAGGAATGCCTTCTGGAAATCCATATAGATCACACCCACTGGTCCCCCCCTTATCCATCCTGATCGTTACAACTTCATGAAGTCCAGCAAATTTGACAAACAATATTTCCCTTTCATAAATCCATGCTCATTGTGTTTGATTGATTTCTCATTTTCAAAATATTCCGCTAATGCTTCCTAACAATGGACGCCAGCATTTTCCCAACGACAGATGTTAAGCTAACTAGTCGACAGTTTCATGCTTCCTGTCTGCACTTTTTTTGAAATTGCGGTGTTAAATTCACGCTTTTGTTATTTGCTGGGACAGTCCCTGAATCAAGGAAATCTCGGTAGAACACAACCAATTCATCCACTATATCTGCAGCCCCTTCATTTGAGACCCTAGGATGTAAGCAATCACGTGCAGGGTTCTTGTCCACCTTTAATCCCATTATTTTACTGAGTACTACTTCATTAGTGACAATGATTGTATTAAGTTATTCCCTCCCACTATTAGGATATTTTTGTGTTTTCTACCGTGAAGACCGATACAAAATATTGGTTCACATCTCTGCCATTTCCCTGTTCTCCATTATTAATTCCTCAGTCTCATCCTCCAGGGGACCAACATCTACTTGAGCTATTGTTTTCCTTTTTATATGCCTGTAGAAACACTTAATATCAGTTTTTTTATTTCGTGCCTATTTACAGACAGTTGTATATCTATGTAATTGCATGCTCCAGAGAGCTGTAGATGCTGGGTACTTGAATATATTTATGATGATTTTTGACTAATTTTTTGCACGATAAAGCAATAAACGGGAGAGGGCAAGGAAATGGAGCTGAATCCATGAGTCGATCTGTCAAGATCTTAGTAAATGGCGGAGCAGGCTCGAGGGGACAAATGGCCTACTCCTGCGCTTAGTGCTTATGGTCTAATATTTTTACTCCTGCAGTTTACCGTTTTCTTCTTCATTATCAAACACACAGTCAATTTATGTATTATCTACGAACTTCTTAAACATACCCTGTACGTCCAAGTCGAAATCATTGATATACAGCACAAGAATCAAGGGAGGTAGTACTGAGTCGTGTGGTACCCAACTCTGAACAACCTTCTTTTCACAAAATTGCCCTTCACACATTACCCTTGTGAACTGCTTCTGAGCCATTTTGGGATCCAACTTGCCTTTTGCATTTGATCACATAGGCATTAGTTCCATAAGAACACGAGTAATCGTAGTAGGAATAGGCGTTTCCGCCCATCCGACATTTAATTTGGCCATGCCTGATCTTCTACTTCAACTCCACTTTCCTGCGCAGTGAACATATTATTCTGAAACGCCTGGTTATAGAATCTTCAGCCAGATAAATCATCCTCGCTGCATCTAATCTGTCAAGCCCTGTAAGAGTTTTGTATGTTTCAATGTGATCATCACTCATTTTTCTAATATGTAGAGAATATAGGCCGAGTCTACTCGATCTCCCCACATAGGGAAACACCCCGATCGCCGCAATCAGTCCGGTGAACCTTCGCTGCATTCCCTCAATGCAAAGTATATCCTTCCTTAGCTAAGGATGCTAAACTGTACGAAGTGCTGCAGGTACGGTGTCAGCAAGGGGCCAATATAATTGCAGTAAGATGTATTTACTCTGATACTCAAGTTCTCTTGCAATAAAGGTCGACATTGCTTGCCGTACACGCATGTTAACTTTCTTAATTGCTTGCCGTACCTGCAGGTTAACTTTCAATGATTCGTGTACAAGAATACCAAAGTTCCTTCTGAACACCAACATTTCCAGCTCGCTCATCATTTTAAAAATACTTCGCTTTTCTATTTTTACTACGGAAGTCGATAGCTTCACATTAAACCACGTTATATTCCATTTGCCATGTTCTTGCCCACTCTATTTGCATACCTATATCCCCTTGAAGTATCTTTGCATGCTCCTCACAACGAACATGCCCACCAAGTTTTGTATCATCAGTGAACTTGAATATATTTCGTTTGGTCGCCTCATTTAAATCATTGATATAGAGTGAGTATTGCTGAAGCACCGCTCCCTTTGGGCACCCATGAGTTAACACCTGCTAATCCAAAAATGATACAGTTTATTCCAACTCTCTGTTTTCTGTCCTTTAACCAATCTTCAATTCCTGCTAATATATAACCCCCAACCACATGAGCCCTAATTTTGTCCAATAATCTTTTCTGCTGTTCCTCATCGAATGCATTCATGTGACTCCAAATGCCACACATCCACTGGTCCCTACTGACCGATTCTTCTATTTGCAACCTCAAAAAATTCTTACACATTTGTTGAACATGATTTCCATTAAATGAATGCATGTTGATTCTGCCCAATTGTATTTTTATGTTCTAAGTGCTCTGTTACTACGTCCTCAATAACATTTCAAACATTTTACCTCATACTGATGTCAGGCTAACTGAGCAGTCGGTCCTTCTTTTCTCTCTCCCGCCTTTCCGAAATTGTGCGATATATTAGCTAGCTTCGATGATGCGGGAATGATCCTAGAATCTATGGATATATTTCGTGACCATTATGCCATGTGGGATCTTATGAAATTCCTTGCTAACATTCCTCTTCACTGCATCCATCGCACGACCTTTATTGACCCACTTCGTCACGTCCTCAAACAAATCAATCAAGTTAGTCAGACATGACGTTCCCTAAACAATTCCATGCTCACTCGCCTGGATCAATCCGTGTCGTTCCCAATGAAGATTTATCCTGCCCTCCGAATGTTTTGCAATAAATTTCCCAACATCCAATTCAGGCTGGCTGGCCTGCAATTAATCGATCTATCCCTTTCTGCTATTTTAAACTAACGTACAACGTTAGAAGTCTTCCAGTCCCCCGGCACCACGCCTGTGGCCAGAGAGGATTATAAAATGATGGCCAGAGCCTCTGCGATTTGCCCTTTTCCTTCACTAAGCACTCTGGGATATATGTTAGCCGGGCCTTTGAAGTTATCCACATTCAATGCTGCTACGTCGCTAAATATTTCCAATATCATTATATTTATTTCATCAAATATTTCAAACTCCTCCCTGATTGCAATGTCTGCATTGCCCAAATCTTTTCTGAAAATAGACGCAATGTATTCAAGAAGATGCATACTCAAACCTTCCACCTCCACGCACAGATTACCTTTATGGTCTCTGATAGACACTACTCTTCATTTAGTTAATGTCTTGCGCTTAATGTGCATATAAAACATGTTCTGGGTTTCATTGGTATTGCTAGCCAACATTTTTGCATGCTCTATCTTTGCTTTCCTAACTTTCTTTTTTAATTTTACCGCTGCAGTTTCTATACCCCTCTTGGGTTTCTGGAGAATTGAGCCCTCGGTGTTGTCATAATCCTCCTTTTTGTTATATTACCCTGTGTACCGCTTTCAATCCAGGGACTGTAGCTTTCCGTTTACCACTCTTTTTCTTCAAGCGAAATTACTTGCTCTGAACCTTCAATTTCTCCTCCTTAATTGCCTACCACTGCTCTGGCATGGATTTACTTTTAATCATTTTTTCTCGTCGAATTTAGCTAAATTATAATTCAGCTCAGTAAAATTGGCTTTCCCCCAGATGAAATCTTTTATTTCTGGTCTATCTTTATCCTTTTCCGTAAGTACACAACATCTAACTGAATTATGGTCACTAACATCAAAACGCTCTCTCATTGTTAACCCTACCAACAGCTCAGCTTCATTCCCTAACTCTAAGGCCAGAACCATGCACTCCCTTGTTGGGCTTGCTACATACTGGTTAAAAAACGTTCTCCTGAATATATTTTTGGAAAACTGCACCATCAATACCTGTCATATTAATTATATCACAGTTAATATAAGTGTAGTTGCACTCACGTTGGTGTCACAGTTTCAATTTGCACATAATTCAAAGTAATTCTTTCGAGGCGGAATATTATATTTGCTACATCAGAATAAATATCATCTTTTTATAGTTTTTGGGTGATTAGTTCCCCAGTGTCACAAGTAGATTTGGCTGATCCTCTCGGAATAAGAGGCCGCCCATTAAAAACTGAGATGAGGAAAAATGTCTTCTCTTCAAAGGGTTGTAAATCTATGGCAGTCTCTGTGCCAGAGAACTGTGGAGGCAGTACCATTGAATATATGTAAGGCAGAGATAGACGTATTTTTGAGCGATACGGATTTAAAGGTTTATAAGGAGTGGCAAGGGAAGAGGAGCTGAGTTCATGATCGGATCAGCCATGGTCTTATTGAATGTCGAATCTGGTTCGAGGGGCCAAATGCCCTGCTCCTGCTCCAATTTCTTATGTTCTTATGTTCTCATTTACTTCATCTTCGACACAAATACTGGAATTCCTTCAGCATCAACCCACAGATTGAAACCGAGATGAACACAGCGAGAGATAACGGCAGCATTGGGATATATGGCGCAAAAGACAGGAGAGATGGGTAGATCCAAAACGGTCACAGACTTCAAAAGGCAGTGTCAGTGGAGTCAGTGAAGTTAAGCTAGCAAATGCATGGTTTAGTTCCGTGGCTCAGCTGCTTAAAGCGCCTGTCTAGGCAACAGTAAATCCTACGTTCGTCTCCACATAACCCTTTAATCACTTATCGCTCAAAAATCTGTCTATCTCACACTTAAAGATAGACTCGGAAAGATAGCCAAGAAGGGAAAGGAGGTGGGGTAGCTCTGTTAATAAAGGATGATATCAGGACAGTTGTGAGAGAAGATATTGGCTCTAATGAACAAAATGTTGAATCATTGTGGGTGGAGATGAGAGATAGTAAGGGGAAAAAGTCACTGGTGGGCGTAGTTTATAGGCCCCCAAATAATAACTTCACGGTGGGGCGGGCAATATTCAAGGGAATAATGGAGGCATGTGAAAATGGAATGACAGTAATCATGGGGGATTTTAACCTACATATCGATTGGTCAAATCAAATCACACGGGGTAGACTTGAGGAGGAATTCATAGAATGCATACGGGATTGTTTCTTAGAACACTATGTTACAGAACCTACAAGGGAGCAAGTGATCTTAGATCTGGTCCTGTGTAAGGAGACAAGAATAATAAACGAACTCCTCGTAAAAGATCCTCTCGGATTGAGTGATCACAGTATGGTTGAATTTGTAATACAGATTGAGGGTGAGGAAGTAGTGTCTCAAACGAGCATACTATGTTTAAACGAAGTGGGTTGTGAATCTGTGGAATTATCTGCCCAAGGAAGCTGTTGAGGCTAGCTCATTGAATGTATTCAAATCACAGATAGATAGATGTTTAACCAATAAGGGAATTAAGGGCTACGGGGAGCGGGCGGGTAAGTGGAGCTGAGTCCACGGCCAGATCAGCCATGATTTTGTTGAATGGCGGAGCAGGTTCGAGGGGCTAAATGGCCTACTCCTATTCCTAATTCTTATGTGAAGATAAAGCGATTAGTGAAGACAAAGGTAGAGCCCTTTCAGGCAGAATCACGTGAATTTACAATGGGGAACAAAGAAATGGCAGACCAATTGAACAAATATTGTGGTTCTGTCTAGATTAAGGAAGACACAAATAACCTTCCAGAAATAATACGGGATCGAGGGTCTAGCGAGAAGGAGAAACTGAAGGAAATCCTTATTAGTAAGGACATTTTCTTATGGGAATTAATGGAATGAAGGCCGATCGATCCCCAGGGCCTGCGGGTCTGCATTCAGGAGTAGTTAAGCAAGTGGCCCTAGAAATAGTGGATGCATTGCTGTCGCTTTTCAAACATTCTACAGATTCTGGATTAGTTCCTATGGATTGGATGGTAACTAATGTAACCCTACTTTTTTAAAAAGGAGGGAGAGAGAAAATATGGAATTATAGACCGCTTAGCCTGGCATTGGTCGCGGGGAATGTGTTGGAATCAATTATGAAAGACATAAAAGCAGCGAATTTGGAAAGCAGTGACAGGATCGGTAAAGTCAGCATGGATATATGAAAGGAAAATCATGCTTGACCACTCTTCTAGAATTTTTTAAGGACGTAACTAGTAGAGTGGACAAGGGAAAACCAGTCAATGTGGTGTATTTCGACTTTCAAAACGCTTTTGACAACGTCCCACAAGAGATTAGTGTGCAAAATTAAAACACATTGTATTGGGGTTAATGTATTGACGTGGAGAGAGAACTGGTTGACAGACAGGAAGCAAAGAGCAGGAACAAACGGGTCCTTTTCAGAATGGCAGGCAATGACTAGTGGCGCACTGCAAGACTCAGTGCTTGGCCCCGAGATATTTATAACTTTCATTAATGATTCCCGGGATGGCGGAACTGACATATCAAGAAAGACTGGGTCAACTGGGCTTGTATTCACTGGAGTTCAAAAGAATGAGAGGGGATCTCATAGAAACGTTTAAAATTCTGACGGGTTTGTTCAGGTTCGATGCAGGAAGAATTTTCCCAATGATGGGGAAGTCCAGAACCAGGGGTCACAGTCTAATGATAAGGGGTAAGCCATTTAGGACTGAGATGAGCAGAAACGTCTTCACCCAGAGAGTGGTGAACCTGTGGAATTCTCTACCACAGAAAGTTGTTGAGGTCAATTCACTAAATATATTCAAAAAGGATTTGGATGTAGTCCTTATTACTAGGGGCATCAAGGGGTACGGCGAGAAAGCAGGAATAGGGTAAAGAAGTTGCGTGTTCAGCCATGAACTCATTGAATGGTGGTGCAGGTTAGAAGGGCCGAATTGCCTACTCCTGCACCTAGTTTCTATGTTTCTATGTTTCTAAGATTTGAACGAAGTAATTGAATGTAATATCTCCAAGTTTGCAGATGACTCTAAGCTGTGTGCAGTTTGAGCTGTGAGGAGAATCCTAAGAGACTGCAAAGTGATTTGGACAGTTTAGGGGAGCGGGTAAATGCATGGCAGATGCAATATAATGTCGATAAATGTGAGGTTATACACTTTAGTTGCAAAATCAGTGAGGCAGTCTATTATCTGAATGGTGACTGATAAATAACATTTAGGACTGAGATGAGGAGAAATTTCTTCACTCAGAGAGTTGTTAACCTGTGGATTTCCTTGCCACAGAGAGTTGTTGATGCGAGCTTGTTAGATATATTCAAAAGAGAGTGAGTAGATATGGCCCTTACGGCTAAATGTATCAATGAATATGGAGAGAAAGCAGGAAAGGGATACTGATGGAATTATCAGCCATGATCTTATTGAATGGCGGTGCAGGCTCGAAGGGCCTAATGACCTACTCCTGCACCTGTTTTTACGTTTCTATGTTTCGATGTTTCTATTATTGTAAATCATCCATGGCGTGCGTATCCCTATCACTATCGCTGCAACCCATCCACGGACCACCTATTCCATTCCCTATCTGAAACGCATCCATGGATAAATGGAGCTGAGTCCACGGCCAGATCCGCCATCATCTTGTTGAATGGCGGAGCAGGCTCGAGGGGCTAGAAGGCATACTCATGTTCCTAATTCTTATGTTATGTTGTTATGATCACTTACCGCTATCCACTTCACTGTAACCCATCCATGGATTGCCTATTCCTATATCTATTTCTGCGACCCATCCATGGACCGACTAGTCCTATCCCTATCGCTGTGACCCATCAAAGGATTGCCTATACCTCTCCGTATCTTTTTAACCCATGCATCGACTGCCAATCCATTTCGCTTTACCGCTCCATGGACTGTCTATTCATATCCCTGTCGCTCAAACCCAACATGACCTGCCTATTGCTAGCCCTAAATCTGTAACCCATCCATGGACTGCGTCTCCCTAACGCTATCATTGTAACCGTCGATGCACCGCCAATTCTTATCCCTGTCTCGGTAACCAATCGTTGGACAGCCTAATCCTATGCCTATCTCTGTAACCCATGCATGGGCCGCCTATTACTATCTCTATCTCTGTAACCCATCCAAGAACTGCCAACCCATAATCCCATCATGGTAACCAATCCATGGACTGCCTAGTCTTATTGCTCTCTCTGTAAAACTTCGTTGGACAGCCGAATCCTACGCCTACCGTTATAACCCACCATGTGCCACGAATTACTAACCCTATCTCTGTAATCCATCCATGGACTGCGTATCCTTAACGCTATCATTGTAACCCATCCATGGAACACCTATTCCTGTCTTTGATGCTGTATCCGTCCATTGTCTACCCATTCTTATCCATATCGCTCTACCCCATCCATGCAATGGCTATCCGTATCCTCATTGCTGTAATCCATCAAACGATTGCCTACTGCTATCCCTGCTATCAACCACTGGGAGGTTGACGCTAGAGTTCTCCTGAACCGTCTTCTCTCTGTGGCCGAGGAGCTCATCCCGAAGTCACATTGCAGATTTCGTCCCCTATTGGTAACAGCGGACATGATCGTTGCTGCACGACAACTGAAGGAAAAATACAGGGAACAGCGCAAGCGCGTACACATGGCCTTTTTCGATCTTACAAAGGCCTTTGTCACTGTCAAAATTGAGGGCTTATGGAGCGTCCTCCTCCATTTTGAAAGCCCTCGAAAGTTTGTCAAGATCATTCGCCTGCTCTATGACGACATGCAGGCCATGATCCTTAGCAGCAGATCCATTACCTACCAATTCCACGTCCTGGCCAGTGTCAGTCAGTGCTGCATCATCGCTTCAATCCTCTTTTCAATCTTCTGCGCTGCCATGCTCCACTTCATTATCAACAAGCTCACCTCCCAAATTAACTAAACAACAGAACCAGTGGGAAGATGTTTAACCAAGCCACATCCAGGCCACATCCAAGATCACCCAAACGTCTCTCGTTGTACTGCAGTATGCAGACGACGTCTGCACCTGCGCACATTCTGAGGCTGAATTCCAGGTTTATTCGATATATTCACAGAGGCATATGAAAGCATGGCTCTCATACTTAATACCGGTAAGGCAAAGATCCTCCAACTGACTCTCCTCGCCGCACAGCATTGCCGCCCAGTCATCAAGATTCACGGCACAGCCCTGGACAACGGGGACCACTTCCCATACCTCGGGAGCCCGTTGTCAACAAAAGCAGACGTTGATGCGAAGATTCAACATCGCCTCCAGTGTGCCATTGCAGCCTTCGGCCGTCTGAGGAAAAGAGATTTCGAAGACCAAGCCCTGAAACGTAACACCAAGCTCATGGTCTACAGGGCTGTTTAATACCCGTTCTCCTTTATGGATCAGAGGCATGGACGATGTGCAGAAGACACATCAAGTCGCTGGTGATATATCGCCAACGATATCGCCGCAACATCCGGCAAATACACTGGGAGGACAGAGCACCAATATCAGTATCCTCGCCCAGGCTAACAACCCCTGCATTGAAGCAATCACCACTCTCGATCCGCTTCGCTGGTCAGGCCACTTAATTCGCACGCCAGACGCGAGACTTGCGAAGCAACTATTCTATGCAGAGCTACTTCATGGCAAACGAGCGAAAGGTGGGCAACGGAAGCGTTACTATAGGACCCTCAAAGCCTTCCTGATGAAGTGTGACATCACCACTGACACCTGGGAGACGCTGGCCGAAGACCACCCCAAGTGGAAAAAGTGCATCATTGAGGGCGTTGAGCTCCTCGAGGTCAACGCTGCGAGCATGATGAGAACAGGTGCAGGCAGCGGAAGAAGCGTGTTGTAAACCGGTTCTGGGGGAGGTTTGACCTATACAAGCCGGATGTCTGCACCTGGTCAGGACCAGAACCAATGTGCTGTGGGAACTGTTTGCTGGAGCTGTTGGTGAGGGTTTAAAATGCTATGGCAAGAGGATGTGAATCTATGCAAGGAGACAGATGGAAGTAAAATGCGGGCAGAAGCAAAAGGTAGAATGGAAGTAAGGAAAGGTGAACAGCACAGAAATCTAAGACAAAATCAAAAACGGCCACATCACATCATAATTCTAAAAGGACAAAGCGTGTTAAAAAAAAACAAGCCTAAGTCTCTGTACCTAAATGCGAGGAGCATTCGTAATGAGGTGGATGAATTAACTGCACAGAAAGCTGTTAACGGATATGATGAAATTGGGATTATGGAGACATGGCTCCAGGGTGAACACGCTTGGAACTCAACATCCAGGGCTTTTCAATATTCAGGAATGATAGACAGAAAGGAAAAAGAGGTGGGATAGCGTTACTGTTTAAATAAGAGATTAACGCAATCGTAATGAAGGCTATTAGCTTGAATGATGAGGAATCTGTATGGGTGGAGCTGCGGAAAACCAAAGGTCAGAAAGCGCTAGTATGAGTTGCGTACAGTCCACCAAACAGTGGTAGAGAGGTTGGGGATAGCATGAAACCGAAAATTAGGGATGCGTGCAATAAAGGTGCAGCAGTTATCATTGGTGACTTTAATCAACATGTAGATTGGACTAACCAAACTGGTATCAATGCGGTGGGGGAGGATTTCCTGCAGTGTAAAAGTAATGGTTTTCTGGACCAGTATGTCGAGGAACCAACTAGGGAGCAGGCCATCCTAGGTTGGGTCTTGTGTAATGAGAGAGGATTAATTGGCAATCTTGTTGTGCGAGGCACCTTGGGGATGAGAGACCATAATAGGGTAGAATTCTTCATTAAGATGGAGAGCGACACAGTTAATTTAGAGACTACTAAAAAGCAGCAATCCTGTGGACCTGCAGAAATTTAAAGATTAAGCAGAGGAGGACAAAGGTTTATAAATAGGATGGTAAAAATAGATTATGAGAGAAAGGTTGCAGGAAACATAAAAAACTCACTCCAATTGCTTCTTTAAATATGTGAAGAGAAAAAGATTAGTGAAGACCAACATAGGTCCCTCGCAGTCAGTATCAGGTGAGATTATAATGGGGAACAAAGAAATGACAGACCAGTTTACCAAATACGTTGGTTTTGTCTTCATGAAGGAAGACACAAATAACATTCCAGAAATACTAGGGAACGGAGGGTCTAGTCAGAAGGAGAAACTGAAGGAAATCCATATTAGGCGGGAAATTATGTGAGGGAAATTGAGGCATTCAAGGCCAATACATCGCCAGGACATGATAGTCTGCACCCCAGAGAAATAAGGAAGTGGCCCTAAAAATAGTGGATGCATTAATGCTCATTTTCCAGTCGTCTATCGACTCTGGATCAGCTCCTATGGACTGGAGGGTAGCTAATGTGACACCACTTTTAAATAAGGAGGGAGAGAGAAAACCGGTAATTATATACTGGTTAACCTGACATCAGTAGTGGGAAAATGTTGGAGTCAAATATTTAATTTGAAATAACAGCGCATTTGGAAAGCAGTGACAGGATCGGTCCAAGTCAGCATAGATTTATGAAAGTGAAATCAGGTTAATAAATCTTCTAGAATTAATTGAGGATGTAACGAGAAGAGTGGATAAGGTAGAACCAGTGGATGTGATGTATTTGGACCTTCAAAAGACTTTTGACAAGGTCCCACACAAGATTTGAGGTGCAAAAAAAAAGCACTTGGTATTAGAGATAATGTACTGACCTGGATAGAGAACTGGTTTCAGACAGGAAGCATAGAGTCGCGATAAACGGATCCTTTTCAGAATGGCAGGCAGTGACTTTTGGGGTAATGATTTGGACGAAGGAATTGGTTGTATAATCTTGCAGATGACTCTAAGCTGGGTAGCGGTGTGAGCTGTGAGGAGGATGCTTAGAGGCTGCAGGATGACTTTGACAGGTTAGTTGAGTGGGCAAATTCACGGCAGATGCAGTATAATGTGGATAAATGTGAGGTTATCCACCTTGGTGGCAAATACACTGTGGCAGAATATTATCTGAACGGTGCCAGATTAGGAAAAGGGGAGGTGCATCGAGACCTGGATGTCATGGTACTTTACTCATTGAATGTTGGCATGCAGGTACAGCAGGTGGTAAAGAAGGCAAATGATATGTTGGCGTTCATAGCTCGGGGATTTGAGTATAGGAGCAGGGAGGTCTTACTGCAGTTGTACTGCGCCTTAGTGAGGCCTCACCTGGAATTTTGTGTTCAGTTTAGGTCTCCTCTCCGAGGAAGGACGTTCTTGCTATTCAGGGTGTGCAGCGAAGCTTCACCGCATTGATTCCCGGGATGGAGGGACTGACTATGGGGAGAGACTGGATCGTATGGGCCAGTATTCACTGGAGTTTTGAAGGATGAGAGAGGATCTCGTAGAAATATATAACATTCTGACGGGACTGGACAGATTAGATACAGGATAATCATCCCGAAGTTGGGGAAGTCCAGAACCAGGGGACATAGTCTAAGCTTAAGGCGTCAGCCATTTAGGCTTAAGATGAGGTGATACGTCTTCACTCAGAGAGTTATTAACCTGTGGAATTCTCTATCGCAGAGAGATGCTGATGCCAGTTCATTAGATATGTTTAAGACGGAGTTGATATGGCCATTACGGCTAATGGGATCAAGGGGTATGCAGAGAAGGCGACTGAGGTGAATGATCAGCCATGATCTTAGTGAATGTTGGTGCAGGCTCGAAGGGCCGAATTGCCTACTCCTGCACCAAATTTCTATGTTTCTATATTTCTAAACTGGTCCCACACATACTACCCTGCTCATTACGTCCTCAAAGATCTGCAGCAAATTCGACAAACATGATTTTCCTTCAATAAAACCATGCTGACTCTGTTTCATTGAATCATGCTTTTCCAATGTCCTGCTACTGCATTCTTAATAATGGACTAAAGCATTTTCCCAAGGACAGATAATCGGCTAATTGGTCTATATCATCCAGTTTTTGTCTGCCTCACTTTTAAATAAGGGCCTTACATTTTCGTTTTTCCAGTCTGCTGCGACCATCCCAGAAGCCGGTAAATTCTTATAGATAACAACGAATGCATCCACTATCCCTGCCGATATTTCTCTTAATGAAGGTGATTCGCATGTTAATGTTTAGCTTCCCATTATATATCCTGTCAGATATCCAATATATCTCCTGCAGGATATCCAATATACCTCTTGTAGTACATTCTCCATATCTCCTGTAGTATAACCAGTATCTTTCCTGCAGTATGTCCAATTTATCTCAGAATGTAGAAATTAATCTGAACACCAGAATACTTTCCACTAATTGAACTATTCTCCAGATGGCTTCATAATTTACAGGACCAGATGGACAGGCACAATTTTCCTACACAGCAAAACATTACCAGGAATAACACTGATATAGTCGATTGTTCAGCCACTGCCAGGTGGAGCGGCAATAATGTCGAGCTGTGCTGGGCTGCGGGGATTTCTGAAGGCCGCCAGACAGGACGCGCTGCTCCAAGTCGCCACTCGCTCACTGTTTTGCGAAATGTATCGCAATCTGCTGCTATCCTCGACTGCCCCTGCAACTCACCCAGTCACACATGTGGGAAGCGGAGGGTCAATTACATCAAGCAGCCGATGGGAAAATGTCCTGCCGCCATCATTGCGCTGTTTGCCAGAGCTGAATATGGTGTGTGGAGCGCGAGCGATGCCATCTATATGTGGGGCAGGGAAGGGGTCCTGAGGAACACCATCATATGTGTCTAGACAACGGATGTCACCATTTAGGGCAGGCGCAAGATGAGGTATTTGAGGCTGTGTGTTAGGAATCATCATCTTTTACAGGTCACTGGTGACATTCCAGAGGGTCCTGACAGATCGGCTCTCCCCTCCCAGGGAGCTCAGTGCAGACAGCGTGTGAGTGAGTGTGTTAATATTGACAACAAAGCAGAGCGGCTGGTACAGAATGGGCCTAAAATTCTGGCATGGTCCCGGCGAGGCCTCCCAAAAGCTCGTTTTCGGGGTGCGATGTACATGCGCGGAAAATCGACATTTCCAGTCTGACAAAAATTTCTCCATGTGGATTCTCCACATCCCTGAGACACTGATATTCAGACGGATGAGATTGGGCTATTTGTTCAACTCATGCCCAGCGAATGTCCTTCAATTTCTGAAGACTGGTAAAAGCAGGTGCAGAGCCTACCAGCGTAAGAGTTATAAAACATATAAAAATTTAAGTTAAGTACACACTTTTATCGTTAAAAACCCTGTCCACTATGGTTAGTTTATTTTAAAAACTTGTAGAACGCATTTTTTTTAATCCCAAAAACATGTATTTTTCCAGTATTTAATTAACTTTAATTTCAATGAATTTTATACATGTGAGCTGTTTTTTCATTTATTTTGCTGAGTTTCTTGTATTAGGGGGATATTCGCATTTATAGTAATCGGAATTAGTAAAAACGGAGTTCCCATTATTACCAATGAGATTACTGAAGTGTGATTTGTGGTCCAGGCCCACATAACTTCAGCTTTACCGGACGTATGAGGAAGTCATTTTCCCGTATGCTCCACATGGAATAAAGTTCTCTGATGGGAATCGAAGGCACCTCCGTGACCACCTCTTAATTTCGCAAAAAAGTTTCGGATCAGGGCGTTCCCAAAGGAAGCCAGCATCTGGAATTTCTCTCCCAATATCAGGCGTTATTGAGCTCTGAGGCTGTAAAGTCTCAACTGCATGTTATCGTTTCATGACTTTTACAATTAAATAAAGGGATATTTCATCACATTCATCCACTGCTCCTGGAACCTAGTCAGTATCACGACATAAATACCAGTATTTGTGCAGTAACTCACAGTGACAGCATTCTATGATTATGTCCCCGAGTTCAAATCTCGCCTAGCAGTGGAAACATCCTCTCTGCATCCACGTTATCAAGTTCCCGAATTTTCCTTATATGCTTCGATATGATCGTGTCTCATTCTTCTGAATTTCAATGCGTAGAAGCCCGACGTACACAACCTTTCCTCAGATGTCACCCCCCTCATCACCGAGTGGAACCTCGCTGTGCTGCCTCCTAAGCAAGGATATCATTTTTCAAATATGGTAACCAAAATTACACGCAATATTCCTGGAGTAGCCTCACCAATACCATGTATGCAAAATATCAACAAATATTAACTAAATGCAACAACTTGAACGACAGCGTGCCATTAATAACTGATTATCCCTTGGTGTATAGCAAGAATGATATTACATTTCAACGTGGTGGACACAATTAATAACTGAACATTGATACTAAATGGAACACGAACAGCTGCTAGTAGAGGATTGTAAATGTTTTGCATATCCCACATATTTTATTTTTATCTGCCCTTCCAGCAGCCACCTATCAAAATTGGTTTGCAAATCATCAGTAATGGAAGGGGGTGATGGGGAGGGAGGCACCGCCATGACTACCCTTCTGTGAGTCACTTCTGGTATCTGTGCTGGAGGCACCACGTTGATTGCGTGAGCTTACACAGTGAAGGGAGCTCCTTACATCGAGCAGAGGGAAATCTCCAAATGACATCATTAAGCGTCACTGTAAGAGGCATTAATTACAGTCAGTGTACAAATAGACGCATTGAACCATTTCACCACAACACTTTACTGCAACTTCATCTAGCTCACCTTATTATACACAGTTTTAAATTAAAAGTAAGATAATGCGTAATTTTTCACCAAACCATAAAGTACCGAAAACTGGTCAGAGAGAACAGAATTCATCGTGCTGGACTGAATTAAAACTGAGAACAAAAGTGGAGAAAGTGACAGAAACAAAGAGGGAATAAAAGGTGAAAAGATTTACAGTCCCAATCTTGTCTCTGATTTAATCGAACCCATGCCATAAGGGTAAAAATATTCCCCAAAAATAAATGTGCCTATACTGCAATATCTGGGAGATAATCGCTGTAATGAAACAATGGGTCACGCCGAAACGACACAGCACCAGCCTTAATCCATGAATTCCATTCTGAGAGCCCGATGGATCAGAGTGGTTCCACTTCAGTCCAGGAGTTCCATTCCCCGGGATTTCTACATTGTCTTACACTCGATCCAGAACAACAGTTTAATTCTAAAGAATGACCTTACCCAGCCAAACGCCCTTTATCGAGGGGAACAATCATAAAAGGAGCAAAGGGTTGATACCAAATAATCAAAGGCAAATGCTTAAAATATTAACCATTGAGGTAAATACCCTGTGTATAATTCAATACTCCACGAAACGCTCTGGATACATTGGATCCTCGCACAATCTTACTCAGATAAACGTCCCTAACTATCAACGTTCCTGAATCTTCTATCACCATCCCAGTGTAATCCTGTTCCAACGGCAGCACATCACCAGTGAAGTTGGTGGCACATTAGTCTACATTCGGAAAGAAGTGGCCCTGGGATTCCAAACATTGACTCCGGACGACATGACTTCTGATGGAATTAGGTCAATCACGGACAAGAAAACCTCATGCAGTTTACCACCTGTCGCCCTCCCCCAGTTGAGCAATCGGTACTCTTCCATGTTGAACAACACTTGGAAGAAGAATTGAGAGCAGCAAGGTCACATAATGCACTCTCATTTGGAGATTTCAATGTCCTTCACCAAGAGTGGCGCTGGGGATCCAGTACTGACAGAGCTTGCTGAGTTCTGAAGGACATAGCTGCCAATCTGGTCATGTGACAAATGGTGAGAGGACCAACATGAGAGAAACACCAACTTGAACAGAACCTCCCCAAGCTACCTCTCGCACACATTATTGAAAACTGTGAACACAACAAAGTCATTGTGGAGACAAAGACCCTTCTTCACATTAAGACACCCTCCATCTAAGGGGCCCCAGCTGTTTACACTGTATATTAATGATTTAGATGAGGGGATTAAATGTAGTATCTCCAAATTTGCGGATGACACTAAGTTGTGTGGCAGTGTGAGCTGCGAGGAGGATGCTGTGAGGCTGCAGAGCGACTTGGATAGGTTAGGTGAGTGGGCAAATGCATGGCAGATGAAGTATAATGTGGATAAATGTGAGGTTATCCACTTTGGTGGTAAAAACAGAGAGACAGACTATTATCTGAATGGTGACAGATTAGGAAAAGGGGAGGTGCAAAGAGACCTGGGTGTCATGGTACATCAGTCATTGAAGGTTGGCATGCAGGTGCAGCAGGCGGTTAAGAAAGCAAATGGCATGTTGGCCTTCATAGCAAGGGGATTTGAGTACAGGGGCAGGGAGGTGTTGCTACAGTTGTACAGGGCATTGGTGAGGCCACACCTGGAGTATTGTGTACAGTTTTGGTCTACTAACCTGAGGAAGGACATTCTTGCTATTGAGGGAGTGCAGCGAAGGTTCACCAGACTGATTCCCGGGATGGCGGGACTGACCTATCAAGAAAGACTGGATCAACTGGGCTTGTATTCACTGGAGTTCAGAAGAATGAGGGGGGACCTCATAGAATCATATAAAATTCTGACGGGGTTAGACAGGTTAGATGCAGGAAGAATGTTCCCAATGTTGGGGAAGTCCAGAACCAGGGGTCACAGTCTAAGGATAAGGGGTAAGCCATTTAGGACCGAGATGCGGAGGAACTTCTTCACCCAGAGAGTGGTGAACCTGTGGAATTCTCTAACACAGAAAGTTGTTGAGGCCAATTCACTAAATATATTCAAAAAGGAGTTGGATGAGGTCCTTACTGCTCGGGGGATCAAGGGGTATGGCGAGAAAGCAGGAATGGGGTACTGAAGTTGAATGTTCAGCCATGAACTCATTGAATGGCGGTGCAGGCTAGAAGGGCCGAATGGCCTACTCCTGCACCTATTTTCTATGTTTCTATGTTTCTATGTGTGGCACTACCACTGTGTTCAATGTTATAGCTTCAGCACAATATTGGCAGTCCAAAACTGGGCATCCATGATGGTCCAATAGCAGCAGCAGAATTGCATTCCACGACAATCTGAAACCTGATGGACCAGTACGCTCCTCACTCTACGATTATTGTCAAGCCAGTGGCCAACACCGTTTCACTGTGGAGTGCAGATGAGCATGCCAGAAGCCGAATACAAAAAAAATAACGAACCAACCTTGTGAAGCAACAACACAGGACAACATATATGCTAAAGTGTGGAAGCAGCAAGTAAGCTAGTAAAATACAAAGCTAAGAGAGATGACAAGCAAAGTAAAAAATAAAAGCTCTGCAGTAGTTTCGCATCGAGGCTTGAACAGCGATGGATGATTAACAATTAATAGTCAGAGAAGGCACCATGAACGTGTTGTCCTTGTCGTTCAGGTTAGGCTTAGTCGGGAATTTGGGAGGTGCAGCCGAAGAAGCCTCGGCGAGTTGCTGCAGTGCATCTTATAAATGATACACACATCACTTCAAAAGTCTTGATGTTAGAATCCGTGGATACACCTTGTAACTCCGAATTAAACCTACTGGGAATGTGTTGCATTTTCAAAAGCAGCCCAGTTAAAATCGCAATGGCCCATCACTCTACAACAGATGGGCACCAATATTCCAGTCTCCGAACCATCAAATTCAGAAAGTTTTTTTATTTTCTGTTGCAATTGCCATGGAGTATTTTATGAAGCAGTACAAAGTTTTATAAATCAGAATGTTAAAAAATACTTCGTCCACGTGGGGAATTTGATTCCCGGTGTCCTGTGAGACAGGCGTGGATACTCACCATTATATAACCGAGCAACTGACAAATGTAGAAACTGTGAGAGCAGGAATCAAGCTGTGATCACAACTGGAGACAGTGAGAAAGGAATATTAAAACAGAAAATGCTGGAAATCTCAGCCAGGAGGCAACATCTGTCGGGAGAAAAACACTTAACGTTACAGGTCGATGACCCTTCGTCAGTTTCTTCCTGACCTGATGAGATTTCCTGCATTTTCCGTTTTATTATAGATTCTGGCATTCACAGTACTTTGCTTTTGTATTAGTGAGGAAGAGAAAGACAAGTTGTGAGACAGAGACAAAGCATTTGGTATAATCTGAACAAGAGTCCCTGAACTTCGAAAACTTCTGGAACTTTTCAAGGACCGATGTTGAGATCCTGAACATGTTACCAATACTGTCTTCTGGTTTTTACATCGCTTCCAGTTAGGCCATTTCAGTTTCCGCAATATGCGGGTGATGGAATCTTTCTACCAATTCCTTTGGCTTTCCCATTGTGTACTTGGCGAGAAAGTTAAGCTTCAGCATGGCTGGTGTGGTCGCCAATCTGCCATGGCTTGGAACGTGTGGCGCCATGACTGAAACATGATCGGGTGCCCCTCATAAACATCGGTCTTGTGTGCAGGCTGGCGCTGCTGAGCATGATTGTTGGTAATGCTATCATTAGGTCGAGATTTGGCTCCCCACTGCTGCTGCCAGCTCAACAGGACGGAGGATAGAATAGCTCTTAGTAACTGCTGACTGGTGGCACCGTTCTTCGTTCCGTTCCAGATGGATGAAAGATTGGGTCCGCTGGCTGAAAGCGGAAAGAAGGAAGAGTGCAAGGTGCCAAAACTAAGAGGCATGGACATTTGGGGTCTGCTTCGATGTGGTTCAGACCCAAGGGCTCCGTACCTCTTGCTCGCCTTGCTGCATTTCCTCGACCCTTGCTTGCTGTACGTCGGTGGTTTTCCAGGCTTGAAGTATACTGAGGTCCGCCGCGATCTTCACTCCTGCCACTTTCACCTCAGCCGTTTGTCTCGCTATGACCTCCTCGAAGTCTGAATTCTTTGCGGCAGTGGCAGCCTCGGCACGAGCATGAATCAAACAAAAGCAGTGCAGATGCAGTACAATGTGGAAAAATGTGAGGTTATCCATTTTGGTGGCAAAAACATAACAGGAATGCTGAATATTACCTGAGATGCGACAGATTTGGAAAAGTGGAGGTGCAACGAAACCTGTGTATCATGGAAGATCAGTCATTGAATGTTGGCATGCTGGTTCAGCAGGCGGTGAAAAAGGCAAATGGCATGTTGGCCTTCAAAGCGAGGAGATTTGAGTATTGGAGAAGGGAGGTTTTACTGCAGTTTTACAGGGCCTTATTGAGGCCTCAACTGGAATATTGTGGTCAGTTTCGTCACCTAATCTGAGCAAGGGCCTTCTTGCTATTCAGGGAGTGCAACGAAGGTTCACCAGACTGATTCCCGGGATGGCTGGACATTCATGTGAGGAGAGACCGGATCAACTGGGCCTGTATTCACTGGAGTTTAGAAGAATGAGAAGGGATCTCATAGATACATATAAAATTCTGACGGACCTGGACAGGTTAGATGCACGAAGTATGTTCCTGATGTTGGGGAAGTCCAGAACCAGGGGTCACAGTCTATCGATAAGGGGTAAGCCATTTAGGACCGAGATTAGGAGAATCTTCGTCACTCAGAGAAGTGTTAAGATATGGAATTCGCCACCGCAGAGATTTGTTGAAGGTAGTTCATTAGATATAATCAAGAGCGAGTTAGAAATGGGCCTTACGGCTGAAAGGTTCAAGGGGTATGGAGAGAAAGCTGGAAATGGAACTGAGATGAATGATCAGCCAGAATCTTATTGAATGGTGGTGCAGGCTCGAAGACGGAATGGCCTAATCCTGCACCTATTGTCTCTGTTTCTCTGTTGCTATTTAGTCCGACGAGAGGACGATGCACTGCAGGTCCTTGTGGAGCGTCCCAACCATCTCTTGCCATTCAAGCTAATGCTAGACGGTGAATCCAGGGCCGTGGTGCGGAGCGACTCCGTCACATGAGCAATGGCGACGATGCCTGACCGTGATTCCCGGCACGCGGAGTGGAGACAGTCCGTCATGTGGGCGATTGCGTTTCTCGCGAGTGCTCGTTCTCTCGGAACTTCGACTCTGTTTGTTCAGCATCTTCCTTAAATGCTCCCGATTTATCTTGAGGGGTCGCAGATCGCAGAACACAGGTTCTGATAAGTTTGGATTGCTGAGAAAACCTCGACCGTGGTTGTGGCAGGGCGTTCTCATCATCTGGAACATCTTGAAGTTTTTGAAGAATTACTTGAGTTCTCTACTCGTGACGATGTCATTTATTTTTCTTGCATCTCTGTCATTGCTGAGGACTTTTTACGGCAGTGTATCTCTCTCCATGATCGACTCCGAGTGTCTTGCTCAGGGGAAGAGATCTCTTCGAGCTCTCAGCATAGAATGTTGTCGTGCAGGGTGTTTGTGCAATCGGGAATGCCTGACATGATAATCTTCTGCTGGTGATCTGAGCGATTACTCGAGTAATACTTACGTCGTGCTTCACCGTTATTTTGCACTGTACCGGTTGCTGTCAGAGTGCAGCACACCACGACCCAGCTTCAACAGTGCAGCAAGAAAGAGCGTCAGAATCCCAATCCTTTATATAAGGCAGTTTGAGCCTGTTGATAAAGAATAACTGACAGATGTTACATTCATGTAGCTGAAAGTTAACAATGAAAGAAAATAGTTATACAGAGAGGTTGCTTATCTCTTACTTTACATCACATATAAATACAACATTTCCAGACCAATTGGAAGCGGGGAATTTAATTACATAACCATACATCTCGGATGGTTTGCTGCTGTTTCTAATCATTAAAGTTACAGATAGTGTGAGCTAAAATTTATGCTGTTATCCATGCTTGCAGTTTTGTTTTCTCTTTCCTTTTGTCATTCCAATCGGAAAACGCGTCCAAGTCTGGTGGTGTGGGGGGGGGGGGGGGGTTGGGGGATGGGGGGAGGATATGACCAGTACGGTATCCCTAAACGTGCAAGAATTCTTCAAATGAATATACTCCCAGCATTACATAAGTCTCCACCAAAGTCATAAAGCATTTAAACTTTTCCAGATTCCAATACCAAGACTTTCACCTGTTCTTGTGGTACATAGAAACATAGAATCATAGAAAATAGTTGCAGGAGTAGGCCATTCGGCACTTCTACCCTACACTGCCATTCAATAAAATCATGGCTGATCATTCCCTCATTATCCCTTCCAAGCTTTCTCTCCATACCCCTTGATCCCCTTAGCCGTATCGACCTTATCTAACTCCCTCTTAAATATATCCAATGAACTGGCATCAACAACTCTTTGCGGCAGGGAATTCCATAGGTTACCAACTCTCTGATTGAAGAAGATTCTCCTCATCTCAGTCATAAATTGCCTACCCCTTATCCTAAGTCGATGTCCCCTGGTTCTGGACGTCCGCAACATCGGAAACATTCTTCCCGCATCAACCCTGTCCAATCCCGTCAGAATCTTATATGTTTCTAGGAGTTCCCCTCATCCTTCGAAACTCCAGTGAATAAAGTCCCAGTTGATCCAGTCTCTGCTCATAATACAGTCCAACCATCCCTGGAATCAGTCTGGTGAATCTTCGCTGCACTCCCTCAAAAGCAATAACGTCCTTCCTCAGATTAGCAGATCAAAACTCGAAACAATGTTCCAGGTGAAGCCTCACTAAGGCGCTGTACAACTGCAGTAAGACCTCCCTGCTCCTATACTCAAATCCACTAGCTATAAAGGCCAGCAAACCATTTGCCTTCTTCCTGCCTGCTGTAACTGCATGCCCACTTTCAGTGACTGATGAACCATGACACCAAGGTCTCGTTGCACCGCCCCTTTCCCTAATCTGCCGCCATTCACATAATATTCTGCCTTCGTGTTTTTGCCCCCAAAATGGTGACCTCACATTTATCCACATTATACTGCATCATCCATGCATTTGCCCACTCACCGAACCTGTTCAAGTCAGCCTGCAGCCTCTTAGGCTCCTCTTCAGAACTCACACCGCCACCCAGTTTAGTATCATCGCCAAACTTGTAGATGTTACACTCAATTCCTTCATCAAATCGTTAATGTATATTGGAAAGAGCTGGCGTCCCAGCACCGAACCCTGCGGAACCCCACAAGTCACTGCATGCCTTCTGGAAAGGATCGGTTTATCCCGACTCTCTGCTTCCTGTCTGCCAACCAGTTCTCTAACCACGTCAGTACATTAGCCCCACTACCATGCACTTCGATTGTGCACACCAATCTCTTGCGCGGGATCTTGTCAAAAGCCTTTTGAAAGTCCAAATACACCACATCCACTGGTTCTCCCTTTCAACTCAGCTAGTTACCTCTTCGAAAAATTCCACAAGTTTCGTCCAGCTTGATTTCCCTTTCATAAATCCATGCTGATTTGGTCCGATCCTGTCACTGCTGACCAAATGAGCTGCTATTTCATTCTTAATTATTGATTCCATTATTTTCCCCACTACTGATGTTAGGCTAACTGGTCTATAATTACCCGCTTTCTCTCTCCCTCCTTTTTAAAAAGTGCTGTTATATTAGCTACCCTCCAGTCCTAAGGAACAGATCCAGATTCGAAAGACTGTTAGAAAATGATCACCAATGCATCCACTATTTCTTGGGCAACTTCCTTAAGTACTCTGGGATGCAGTCTACCAGGCCCCGGGGTTTTATCGGTCTTCAATCCCATCAATTTCCTGAACACAATTTCCCGCCTAATAAGGATATTCTTCAGTTCCTCCTTTGCTCTCGACCCACTGTATCCGAGTACATTCGGAAGGGTATTATTGACTTCCTTCGTGAAGACAGAACCGAATTATTTGCTCAATTGGTCTGCCATTTCTTTGGTCCCCATCATATATTCACCTGAATCCTACAGCAAGGGACCTACATTTGGCTTCACTAATCTTTTTCTCTTCACTAATTTATAGATGCTTTAGCATTCAGTTTTTATGTTCCTTGCAAGCTTCTTCTCGTACTCTATTCCCCCACACCCCTTAATTAAACCCTTAGTCCTCCTCTGTTGAATACTACATTCTCGCATCCTCTGTTTGTTGCTTTTTCTAGCCAATTTATATGCCTGTTCCTTGGCATTAACACGATCCTTAATTTCCCTAGTTAGCCATTGTTGAGCCACATTCCCCGAATTATTTTTACTCCAGACAGGGATGTACAATTGCTGAAGTTCATCATGTGATCTTTAAACATTTGCCATTGCTTATCCACCGTCAAACCTTTAAGTATCCTTTGCCAGTCTATTCTAGCCAATTCACGCCTCATACCGTCGAAGTTACCATTCCTTAAGATTTGGACACTAGTTTCCGAATTAACTGTGTCACTGTCCAAATTGATAACTAATTCTACAATACTATGGTCACTCTTCCCCAACTGGCCTCGCACAAAAAGATTGCTCATTAGTTCCATCTCATTACACATCACCCAGTCTAGAATGGCCAGGTCTCTAGTTGGTTCCTCGATATATTGGTCTCGAGAACCGTCCCTAATACACTCCAGGAAATCCTCCTCATCCGCATTGCTACCGGTTCGGTTTGTCCAATCAATATGCAGATTAAAGTCGCCCATGATAACTGCTGTACCTTTATTACACACATCCGTTATTTCTTGTTTGATGCTGTCCCCAACTTCGCTACTACTGTCTGGTGCTCTGTGCACAACTCCCACTGACGTTTTCTGCCCTTTCTAATTCCGCAGCTCCACCCATACCGATTCCACGTCATCCAGGCTCATGTCCCTCCTTACCATTGCATTCATTCTCTCTTTAACCAGCAACGCCACCCCGCCTCCTTTTCATCTCTGCCTATCCTTCCTGAATGTTGAATACCCGTGAATGTTGAGTTCCGAGCCTTCATCAATCTGGAGCCATGTCTCCGTGATGCCAATTATATCATATCCGTTAACTGCTGTCTGCGCAGCTAATTCGTCTACCTTATTCCGAGCACTACTCGCATTGAGGCACATAGCCTTCAAGCTTGTCTTTTTAACACACTTTGCGCCTTTAGAGTTTTTCTGTAATTTGGCCCTTTTTGTTTTTGGCCCTGGGTTTCTCTGCCCTGCAATTTTACTATTCTCCTTTATAGATTTTGCTTCTGCCTCCATTTTATTTCCCTCTGTCTCCCTGCATAGGTTCCCATCCTCCAGCCATGTTAGACTATCTCCTCCCCAAAAGCATTGCCAAACAGAGCTTCCCTTTCATAAACCATGTTGACTCTGCCTAATCATATTGCGATTTTCCAAGAATCCCTTTGGCACGTCTTTTATAATAAATTGGACCATTTTCATACTACGGATGTCAGGCTCACTGGTCCATATTTCACTGTTTTCTCACTCCCTCCTTTCCTGAATAGCACGGATGCATTTCTACCTGAAATGGACCGTTCTCAAATCCACGGAATTCTGGCAGAACAAACCAAAGGCTTACACGATGTCTGCAACCAAATTTCTATCAGCGTAGGATGTAGCGCACTAGGCCCAAGGGAATCACAATATTAGCTTTGACCAGAGTGAGAAATGTAATACGTTAGATTATAATATGTAATCTTTATAACTATAGTTATAAAAATATAATAAATATAATTATTAACCACTGGTGGGCTAATATAGAGAAAATTAGAAAATTATGAAAGAAAAGTATTTTTACATTATTTATGTGGCTAGTCCAGTTAAGATTCTGTTAAATGCCATATCACTGGATGTAGATGGTATGGGTTTTGAAGATGTTAATGCAACTAAATAGCAAGGAGCGGTGCCTATACTTTCACTTGTTGGAGATGATCATTGGCTGGCATGTGTGTGTTGCGAATGATACTTGCCAATTATCAGCCCATTGATGAAACTCGTCCAGATCATGCTGCATGTGGTCATGGACATTTCAGTAACTGAGTCGTTGCGAATTAGGAAATATATTATGAGCACATCTTCTGCGATCCACCGTACCTTATATTGATCACTCAATCAGAGTAAACATCAAGTCGCATGTGTCCACAGTAACTAACAGGTGGTCAGCCCTCTGGCTGGAACCTCGGGCGCCCTGACCTTGTTCTCCGGTGTCAACACTCCTGATTGGCCCCATGCATCAGCATCCCCACACTTCCATAGCATTTAGTGAAACATATCTGGCACCTGATTCGTCATTGTCTTCTCTGCTGCGGTTTTTCTGGAAGCGAGGAAAAAACAGCTCGAACATTTCTAGTCTATGTTTTGCAAGGACACATTCGTTGGTTCACAGCAGTTACTTCCTTTCATAATTTTCTCATTTTCTCTATATTAGCCTGCCAGTTGTTACTAATTATATTTATTATATTTTTATAATTATAGTTATATAGATTACAGATTATAATTTAATGTATTACATTTATCACTCTGGTCAAAGTTTATATTGTGATTCTCCTGGGCCTAGTGGCCTACATCCTATGCTAATACAAATTTGGTTGCTGACATCGTGGAAGTCTTTGGTTTGATGTTCCAGAATTCACTGGATTTGAGAACGGTCCAACTGGACTTTCAGGTAGCAAATGCACCCGTGCTGGTCAGGAAAGAACGGAGCGAGAAAACAGTGACATTTCGGCCAGTAAGCCTGACATCAATAGAATGGAAAATGGTAGAATTTATTATAAAAGACGTGCCAAAAGGGTACTTGGGAAATCGCAATATGATTAGGCAAAGTGAACATGGTTTTATGAAAGGGAAGTCCTGTTCGATAAAAATGTAACATTTTTGTGAGGGTGTATCTAATAACATGGATATTTGGATTTTCGGAAGGCGTTCGATAAGGTACCATATAAAGCTGATATACGTATATATTTGGTGTCTCGGGGAATCAATAGATTATGGTGATAGGGCGGGAAAGTGGGGTTGAGGTCGTGGATCTGCCAGGATCTTATTGAATGGTGTAACAGGCGCAAGGGGCTAAATCACGCTGCTTATTCTTATAATTTTAAGAGATTATTACACAAGGTAAGGGCTCCTGGTTTTGGAGGCAATATATTATCATAGGTTGAGGATTCGTCAAGAGAGAGTAATCAAAAACAGGTCATTTTCTGGATGGCAGTGTGCTACTAGCCGAGTGCCGCCAGGACCAGCGCTTTTGACTTCGTTATTTACAATCTATATCAATGAATTTAATGAGTGTACCGAGTGTAATACCCCCATGGCTTCAGATGATACAAAGTGAAGAGGGGAAGTATGCTGGGAGAACGATGCAAATGGAATGCAAATCGATGTAGACATGTTAAGGGTTGGGCCAAGAAGGAGGTTGATAAATTATCATGTATATATACAGATCCACTTTAGTAGGAAGAAAGGAAAACGATCAGAGACTCGCAAATCTTGATATTCAGAGTAATGTTGGTGTCCAATAGTGCAATAAATTTAACATGCAAGTGCAGCAAGCAATTTGCCTAGATTGCAAGGGCGTTGAGATGGAAGGTTTTGCTGCAATAATATCGAGCTTTTGTGAGACCACACCTGGAGTACTGTATTCAGCTTTCGTCTCCTTAAATTAGGACGAATATATTTGTTTTAGCATGGCTGCAACTAAGGTTCAGTAGGTTATTTCCGAGGGTGAGAGAGATGTCCAATGAGGAGCAATTGAGTAGAATGGGCAGCAATTCTATGGAGTTTCGAAGAATAAGATGAGATTGAAACGCATAAAATTCTTATAGCCGTGGACAGAGCAGATGTTGAGCGGATCTTTTCCGTGGCTGGAGAATTTAGCTTTCTGGTTCATAACCGCAGGATAAGAGATTGGCGATTTCGGATTGAGATCTGGAGAACTTTCCTCAATCAGGAGAACGTGAATCTTTGGATATCTATACACCAGAGGGCTGTGGATGTTCAACGATGGGTATATTCAAGACACACAGAATGTTGGCCTACAATGGAATCAGGGGACGTGGGGTCACGTAGAAGATTAACCATGATTTGTTGAATCGCGGAGCAAGCTCGAGTGTCCATATGGTCTAATCATGCTGCTTTTTCTTATCTTCCTACATGAGCAAATAATTTCGGTCCAAATGAACGATCAATACGTTTCATCATTTTAAATTCTGACCATATCACCAGTAACTCTCCCATACTCATGAGAATAGAACACAAAGGAATGCAACCTGTCCTCATAATTTAATACATAAAACCCAGGTGATATTCTGAGGAATCCTCGTGGAACCCTCACCAAGGCCAATATATCCTTTCTGAGGTGAGGTGCACAAATCTGAACCAAGTTCTGCTTTCGGCGAATGACCAAGGCTCTAAACATGCTGAGACAAGAGGCGGTGAGGGAATGAAGATGCGTGCAATGGTACAAAGATTGCGGCGGGGAATGAACCCAAAGGTTCAAAATGGAACTGGGGTAAATACAACCTCCTCCAAGACTGGGTATCAGAGGAACAACATGTCCCCACACTGGCAATGCAGGTAGGGATATATCAGAAGCTTCAGGCTAAGGTGTGCAAGTTCCACACTGAATCCAATCAAGGTAATTATCAGGCAGTGCGCTATGTAACTGCTGAATTGGACCTTTCCTAATCGAATGTAACTGTATTGAACTGGACAGCCACACATTAAATTTAACCGTGCTCAACTGGGCCTCGCCAGATTGAAGGTAACAGTACTCAACTGGATTTAACTAAACTGAATGCAACTGTGCTGAACTGAACCAGTGCACACTGGATGCAACCGTGCTCAACTGGTCCTGTCTACACTGAATGCAAGCGTGCTAAACTGGATTCATCCACACTGATTGCAACCGTGTTCAACTGGACTGGTCCAAACTGAATATAATTATGCTCAACTGGGCTCCTCCACACTGGATGTAACCGCTCAACTGAACCTGTCCAGACTGAAAATACATGTGCTCAAATAGACTTGTCCACACTGAATGTAACTCTGCTGAACAGGACCTATCCACAGGGAATGTGCAGACACCTGAGTTAAAGTGAGTGATCAGTCTTGGAGCTAGATAATTGTGGCAAGTGTTTACTCGGACAGGGGCTGGATAATGACAGGAGCGAAAACGTGCTGCGTTTGCCTGCTGCAGGATCAGAATTTATCTGGTCAGGTGCATATTGTGCTGAGAGCACTTAACACCGCATTAAGGGCTTTAAACGCTCGAATTTCTTGTGTACAATGCTGACTCTCACCATGTCAACCACATATTTAGTTTTTTATAATATTTTATGAAGTAATGTCGTCTTGTACTCTCTGGGAATTACATTATATATATTCCACGCCGTAAAACCGTAAAGATGATCCCGCCAGCGGCTGCATTATTCTTTCTGTTTCAATACATGTAATTAGTACACAAGATCACGCCACCTGATGATGTCCCTGGAGCCTTGCATCATGTATAAATGTGATAATCTCTGAGTGTTGGGCAGGGCGTGCTCGAAGCTTCTGCAGAAAATGCACGGGTCACCAAAAGGTTTGGTATTTGCCATTTACTATCCCGTCATTGCAGCTATCGGGGTTCCAGGGAAATATTCCTGTTAGTTACTAGATATGCGAATGATCAGTCAACTGTATCACTCTTACTAATTACCGCTGTCGCTTTTCCCCTTTAACTGGAATATTTCTGCTGCTTCAAGGCCTATTTTATCTCATTTAACGGAATAATTTCTTTCCATTAACGGAATCACAACCTATTTTTGAGTGTCTGATTCTCAAATATTTGTTTTATTGTGTTTTACACAGAGCCGCCTCTTCAGCGCTATCAGTTTATTTGTTCAGAGTGATGGTTTATTGAAATTGAACAGTATATCGCACTGTGAGTGGTATCACATTATAACTGTACAAATATTTCCTTTGTGTTATTGGCCCTCACTGTGAATTAATGTTATCAAACCAGTATGATCCTGCATATATATTGTTTATTGTGTTATTTGTATTTGATTGTGAAATGGTATTATCACACTATTATATAGTACATATATTTGCCATTTTGTTAGTCGTATTTCACTGTGAATCGTGTTATGACACTATTATAATTGTGTATATATAATTCCTATTGTGTTCTTGTTACATCACTGTGAGTGGTATCATACTAACATAACTGTACATACATTTCCATTTGTGTTTTAGATATTTAAGTGTGAATAGTATCAAACTAATATTACTCTGAAGACATAATTCCAAATGTGTTTTTGGTATTTCATTCTGAATGGTATCTCACTAGAATAACTGTGCAGATGTAATTCCTACCGTGTTTTAGGCATTTACCTTTGAGTCGTATCACACTATTATTACTATACATATATTTCCTGTTGTGTAATTGGGTTTTTACCGTGAGTGGTATCACACCATATAACTATGAAGATATATTAGCTTTTTTATATTACTAGTATTTCAATGTGCGTGGTATTAGAACACTATCATAATCATGTGCTTATATTTGCTGGTACTTCTTCTCATTCAGTATCGTGTATTTGCTGTTTACGATGCGGTATCATCTACACTGGGAGATCATATGAACATAAGAAAATAAGAAATAGGTGCACGTTAAGGCCATTTTCCCCCTGGATCCTGCTCCGCCATTCAGCAAGAGCACTGCTGATCTGACCATGGACTCAGTTGCACTTCCCCGCCCGCTTCCCGTAACCCTTTATTCCCCTATCGCTCACAAATCTGTCTATCTCAGCCTTAAATATATTCAAACAATCAGCGTCCGCAGATCTCTGTGGCAGATAATTCCATAGACTTAAACCCCTCTGAGAGAAGAAATTCCTCCTCATCTCAGTTTTTCATGGACGGCTGCCCCTTATTCTGAGTCTATGCCCACTAGTTTTTGTTTCGACTATGAGTGGACATAACCTCTCCACATCCACCTTGTCGAGCCAGCTTATTATGCTATACGTTTCATTAACATCACCTCTCAGTCTTATGAATATTGAGTATGGGCCAACCCTGCTCTACCTATATTCATAAGTCAACCCCCTCATCTCCAGAATTAACCAAGTGAACATTCTCTGAACAGCCTCCAATGGAAGTATATCCTTCCTTACATACGGCTCCCAAAACTGTATGGAGTACGTCAGGTTTGGCCTCACGAATACCCTGTACAGATGTAGCAGGACATATCTGCTTTCATAAACTATAACCCTTGCATAAAGGCCAAGATTCCATTTGCATTTTTGATTGCTTGCAAACACTGGTCTGGTGATCGCTTTGCTAAACATCTTCAGTCAATTGCACGTGTGAAACTGAGCTTCCATTCTTCTCTTGTTTTGTTCTCCACCTCACTCCCACTATCAGTCCTCGGCCTCCAACACTATTCCAGTGAAACTCACCGCAAACTCGAGGATCAGCTCCTCATCTTTCGATTATGTACTTTACAAACTTCCGGACTTAATATAGCATTCACATTTTCAGATAATAATCACTATTTTTTTTCTGGACAGCAGCTGTTTATAATGATTCTGCTGTTACCCTTGAAACTTCTGCTCGACCCATATATTGTTTCTTTTCTTGCTGCATTGGTCTGCTTTTTTCGCTTTGACCATTATCCTTTTTGTCATATAACCATTCCTGCCATCTACGCAATCACTGACCTTCCTTTTTTTTCTTTCCTCCACACCACCCCCCCCCCGCTTTACTAGCCTCTCCAATTGCATCTCTTATCTTTATTTAGTTCCGACAAAAGGTAATCGACCTGAAATGTTAAGTCTGCTCCTCTCTCCACCGATGCTGCCTGACCTGCTGAGTGTTTCCAGCATTTTCTGTTTTTGTTTCAGATTTCCAGTGTCTGTATAATTTTGCTTTTGTACATTTAATTACCATTGTGCTTTTGTTGCTGTCCTGATAGACATGTTTTCAGCAGCAACAAAGTGAGTTTATGCAGCTAATTTAACATAGCAAAATGCTTTGATGGAGCGTTATTGAAACACATTTTCGCACCGAGCCATAAAAGAGAAATTAGCTCAGCAGAAGGTTGGGCAAATGGTTAGATATTCACCAGATTCTTAAACGAGGAGATAGGCAATGCTCTCGGAGTGATGCAGGTTAGGAGCATCTTAAAGAGGTCGGAAGGAGCGAAGCTATTGATGGATTTGCAAACAATGTTGAGAATTTTAAAATCACGTTATTGCTGGACGAGGAGCTTATGTAGTTCAGCGAGCAAAGGAGTGACCGGGACTTAATACGATTAAGGTTACGTGCAGCAGGAGTTGGGAAGAACTCACGTTTATGGATTGTGAAATGTGGGAAACCAACGAGGTTAGCATTCGAATAGTTACGTAAAGAGGTAACAAAGACATGTATGATGGTTTCACTGCTTATGTTGTGAGACAGGGGTGAAAACAGGCGCTGTTAAGGAGGTGTGAATTATCGGTCTTGGTGGTCGAGCGATATGTGGTTGGAATCTCAATTCAGGGTAAAATAGATCCCCAACTTTGTGAACTGTCTGGTCTGACAAAAGCAGTTGTCAGGCACAGGGATAGAGTCGGTGGCAAAGGAACAGTCTTGGTGGCAGGAACAAAGACAATGGCTTCGTTCTTCCCAATATTTTATTGGAGAAAATGTAAGCTCATTCTGTTCAAGAAATCAAACTTCAATCGAAAACCTAAAAATTGAAAAAAAAAGGTAAAATACATTGTGAAGGAAAACTAGCAACTGATATAAAAACAATTTGTAAAAGCTTCAACCAGTATGTAAAAAGAAAGAGAGTATCAAAAGTCATTATTCGTCACTTCGAGACTGAGAGGAGAAATCAATATAACGAATAAGGAAATGACAGAAACTTTACATAAATGTTTTGCATTTGTACTCACTGTAGAAGATGCAAAAAGCAACCTAAAATCTTGGGGTACCACGGGACTAAGGAGGTTGAGGAACTTAACATAATTAATATAAGTAGAGAAAAAGTACGAAAGAAACAAAGGGAATAAAACCGACAAAACACCTGGACTTTGCGGGCACCATCCTAGAGTTCTAAAAGAGGTGGCTGCAGAGATAGAGGATATAATGCCTTTGATATTTAAAAATTATCTATAATCTGGAATGTTCCCAGCGATGCAATGTAACAAATGTAACATCGTTATACAAGAAAGGAGGGAGAGAAAAACTGAGAACTACCGGCAAGTTAGCCTGATATTTCGCGTCGGGAAAATACTGGAATCCATTGACAAGAATGTGGTATCAAGGCAATTAGATAATCATAAAATGTTTAGACAGAGTCACAAGGTTTTCAGCAAGGGCAATTTTTTTTTGCAATAAATTTTAGAGTTTTTTTAGGAAATAAATATCAGGGCACATAAAGGAGAAGCAATGGATGCAGTTTATGAAATTCCATAAGGCATTCCATAAGATGACTCAGAAAAGGTTATTACACAAGGTTTAATGGGTTTGGAGGTATTATATAAGCATGGATAGATAATTGGATAATGGACAGAAAACAAAGCGTCCGGGTAAACACGTCATTTTCAGGTTAGTAGGATGTATTGAACGGGGTGCCACAAGAATCAGGGCTCGGGCCATTCCTATTTAAAATCGATATTAATGATGTTGATGAAGGGACCCAGTGCAATTTATCCAAGATTGCTGACAATACAAAGTTAGTTAGGACAGTAAGCTCTGAGGAGAACACAATGCGTCTGGAACGGGCTTTAGATAGACAAAGTGAATGGCCAATAAGATGGCAGCTTGAGTATAATGTATGGGAACGTGAGGTTATTCACTTCGGTCGGAAGAATAGAAAAACAGAATATTTTCTGAATGGTGAGAAAATGTTGAATATTGTTGTTCAGCAAGATTTAGGTATCCTTGTGCAAGAAACGCAGGGAAATTGACTGCAGGTGCAGCAAGCAACAAAGAAGGCAAATGACATGTTGTCCTTTATTGCTAGTTGGTTGGAGTGTAAGAGTAAGAAAAACTCGCTCCAATTGTACAGGGCCTTAGTGAGTGCACAATTGAAGTACTGCCCACAGTTTTATTTGCCTTGGAGGCAGTACATCGGAGGGTCACCAGACTGATTCCTGGGATGAGAGAACTGTCTTACGATGAGAAATTATATAAAATGTAACGATTCTCTCTGCAGTGTTCTCACCCACATTAACTCCCTCTTCCTCCTTCTTACAAATATTCACTCTCTTCTTCTTAGTCACAGAAATTAACCTGCTCTCCCTCTTTCTCACACAAACTAACGAGCTCTCTCACTCTGTTACACATTCACTCTCTCTTGCTATCTCTCACATTCTCGCTCTCTATCTGTTACAGCTAACTTGGCAGTGATTGTGATCCTACCCCGAGGAAGGTGCGGTCTCTCCAGATGTATCACTCAGTATCTCGTTTCCATGGCGGTGACGGATCTCCTGGTCATTGCAACTGCCGTGATATTAAACCGGATTGTAGGTATTTATTTCCCATTAAGTTTCCTATCCCTCACTCCGTTCTGTAGTTTCCGTATTGCTCTAATCTATGCAGCCATCGACTGTTCTTCCTGGTTAACGGTGGCTTTCATCTTTGATCGATATGTAGCCATTTGTTGCCAGAAGCTGAAAACAAAATATTGCACCGAGAAAACTGTGGAAGTGGTTATTGGAACGGTTTGTGCCCTGAGCTTCTTAAAAAATACCTTCTTGTATTTTTTATATGAAACTTTGTATACAGTTAACAGTACACCCTGGTTCTGCAGCATAAAAATAACATTTTATACCTCTCCTGCATGGGTCGCTTATGACTGGATTTTCCATATTTCAACCCCATGTATTCCATTCATTCTGATTTTACTGCTCAATACTCTGACTGTCAGACACATTCTAGCGGGCAGTGGAGCCCGCAGGAGACTCCGGGCCCACAGCAATGAAGAGAATTAGAGCGACCCAGAAATGGAGAAGCGGAGAAAGTCCATCATCTTGCTCTTTTCTAGCTCAGGCAGTTACATCTTTTTTAATGTGTTATTAATTAGAACTTTCATCTATGTCCAGATTGGGAGAGTTAGTTATTTCGCAGGATCTAGTATCAATGAATCAAATATTATTCTGGAGGAAAGCGGATATATGCTTCAATTTTTGAGTTCCTGCATCAACCAGTTTATTTATGCAGGTACCCAGAGTAAGTTCAGAGAGGAGCTTAAGAAGGGAATGAAATATCCACTGAGACATATTGTTAATTTATTACAATGCTGAAAATATTAAAGTATAATAT
The DNA here is from genome assembly GCF_044704955.1 of Pristiophorus japonicus. NCBI lineage: Eukaryota > Metazoa > Chordata > Chondrichthyes > Pristiophoridae > Pristiophorus > Pristiophorus japonicus. The sequence continues at coordinate 201,206 of NW_027254379.1, read as the reverse complement.
GAATTGCACGTTATATTCCGTGCAGTGCTCTTCTTGCGGGTGTGAGAAAAGGTATCCCCTCCCAAGATACACATTCACAAAAACAAAGAATCTTACCGAATTTGAAATTAAAAATGTATGAAGCACATTGCATTAGTGCACCATTCAGTGTTGCAATCGATTGTCAGTTAGTTTCCTTTTCTCATTTCGGTGCTGACGCAGGCCTGCGGCATTCCCACCAATCCCGAAGGCCCTGGATTTTTTCTAAATTCAGGCGGGAGACTGAGAGTCTGACCTACAACCTGTCATTGGAGATCAAGGTCAAATGTTAAAGGAAGGGCCCCAATATCCCATTACCTCCTCTCTCGCCCCAGGTAATGCTTTCGATCCCGAGTGTGAGACACAGTGGGCAATGTGAGCCCGCACTGTCCCCACATTTTTTTCCCACTCACTGGGTAATGCAAGCCCGCGCTGTTCTCACACATTGTTCGCATTCACTGGGTAATGGGAGCCAATACTGGCCCCACACATTTTCCTCACTCACTGCGCAATAGGAGCCCGCATCGTCCCCACACATTGTTCCCACTCACTGGGCAATGGGAGCCCACATTGTGCCCGCACATTGTTCCCCATTCACTGGGCAATGGGAGCCCGCACTGGCCCACACATTTTTCCGTTCACTCCGCAATGGGAGCCTGCACTCTCTCCACACTTTGTTCGCACTCACTGGGCAATGGGAGCCGGCACTAGCCCGATAAATTGTTGCAACTCACTCGGCAATAACTGCACTCTCCCCACACATTGTTCACATTCACTCGGTAATGGGAGCCCCCAATGTGCGCACACTTTATTCCCCACTCACTGGGCAATGGGTGCCAGAACTGTCGCCACACACTATTCCCGCTCACTGTGCAATGGGAGCCCGCACTGGACTCACATAAATTTTCCACTCATTGAAAAATGAGATCCAGCACTGTCCCCACACATTGAGCAATGACCACACTGTCTGCACACATTGTTCCCCACTCACTGGGCAATGGGAAGCCGCACTGTCCGCACACAAATTTCCCCATTCACTCGGAACAGACGGCACTGTCCTCACACATTTTTTCCACTCACTGGGCAATGGCGGCCCGCATTATGCCTGCACATTTTTCACAGGCACTGGGCAATGACCGCACTGTCCCGACACATTGTTCCCACTCACATGGCAAAGGCAGCCCGCACTCTCCCCACATATTGTTCCCCACTCACTTTGCAATGGGACCTTGCACTGTCCCCACATAGTGTTCACACTCACTGAGCAATGACCGCACTGTCCACACATATTGTTCCCCACTCACTGGGCAATGACCGCACTGTCGCAGACATTGTTGCAACTCATTGGTCAATGGGAGCACGCACTGTCCCCACACATTTTTACCACTCACTGCGTAATTGAAGTCCGCACTCACCCCACACATTGTTCTACTGTCACTGGGCAACGGGAGCCTGAACTCTCTCCACACATTGTTCCCCACTCAGAGGCAATGGGAGCGCGCACTGTCCACCCACATTCTTCTCACTCACTGGGCAATGGGAGCTCGCAATCTCCCTACACTTTGCTCCCCATTGACTGCATAACACTCGATGGTCGCGCGATCTTCACGCGATTTTCTCTGCTAACTCTACAACGCTCCATGTCCGCTTACCTGTGTCCATAAACATATTAACAGAGGGATTGCTGCAAGGAAAGGACAATCGACCGTGTAGGTTGTTATCTGCCATCCAAACAGAGTTGTTTTCTAATCAAGGCAATTAACCTCTATCAACCAGCCTGCAATAACCCACACACTAGGCGAGTATAACCCCAGTGTCATGACTCATGTTAATTCGTAAATGTCTCCCCTGAAAGATTTCTTCATGAAATAAGTCGATACAATTCGCTTTAAACTGTATAATTTCTGAATGCTTCCAACGTATCTCAAGGGTGATTCTGCATAGATTGACCACTCGCCCTTTGAAATAATGTTTCCACAGAATATGTTGAATATATCCACTTGAAGCGCATGCCCAGTCCTCCAGTCCGACTGTTCTGCCCAAGGTGCCAATCCTGGCCATGGTCGGAATATCATCTCTTTAGAATCGCAAAAGCAGCAAATATATCACATCTTGACTTTCTCTTTTCCTGCGAGAAAATGTGCAATTTACATAATCGATTCTCACAATCCAAATCCTCCATCACATTAATCATTCTTGTTAATCGCCACTAGTGACCCTTTAATAGCTGCAATATTCTGTGGTGCCCATATCGGCACACAGCATTTATTAGTACAGTTGCAGCAACGATTTATATAGTGACATCTGGGCTCAATCAAAACCTATTTACAGCATCTGATTGCTTTACTCATTGCTGCGATAGTTTGAACTGTTTTCCTCAAGGCCCCTCAGACTTCTAACTTTTTCAATACAAATGCATTTATTTATATTTACATATTAGTTCCTTCCTGGGTTTTTTCGTTCCATGTGACTTAATTAGTAATTCTCTACTTCCATGACATCTGCTGCCTGTCTGTCCAATTATTAAGTGTTTGAACCCTTCTGTAAATTATCATGCTCAGCTTTACAGTCTGCAAACCGCATCAGCATTGTGTGTTCTGTAAACGTTGTGACTCCAACTTCCAATGATTTATAAAGCTATTAAACAAAATATGTCCAAAAAGATTTCTGTGGAACTCCACTGGTAATATTCTCTCAGGCCGATGACAATGGCTGTACCACCACACACTGCGCTCTATTGGTATGCAAATTACAAATCCTTTGTGAATTATTATCAATGAGCATCGCCATCTTTTTTTCAGTGCCATCCTTTCCACAGGAACTGTATTAAAGACCTCTCTGAAACGAAGTATACCTCGTCTATAGCCTAACCCCTGTCAAGCTCCTAATTCATACTGTCAAAGTGCATCATATCCATTGCCTTTCCCCTGCCAAGATCTTATGACTTACTCTCAAACTACACCACAACCATTGCCTCACCCCTGTCAAACTCCTCTCAAACTATCGAAGAGAACTAGTGAATGAGATTGACAAGTGCTCTTCTTCATTAATATGCTGGTTATATTTTTTTATTTTGTGAATACATTTCGATCAAGATCTTCCAAGATCTTATCTTTAATCAGTGTTTTCCTGATTTTACACACAATGGACGTCTAAATCATTTATCTGTAGTTTTCTGCGACACTTTTGATACCGTGTTAATGGAGTTTAGGCGTGCCATCTGACACCCTACAGTCCCAGGCACCTCTCTGAATTATTCAATAATTTATCCCAGATTTCTGCCCGAGTTCCTGCAATTTTCCCCCATTCTCCACAAGGATACTCAGATGAATCTTTCCCGATCCCTGAGATTGATTCCTCTTAAGATTGCACAGTTGTTCATCAGCCATGATGGTGGTGCTCCAGAAAGTGCCATATCTTACATCTGGAACACCCTATCGTTCCCAAATCCTGAGCAATTAAATTACCTGACACCTCTTTTGTAGAAATCGAAGCACAAATCTTATTTAGTCCTTTTGCCACCTGTTTACAATCAGTTATCATGTGCATGCAGCATCAGTTTCAATCCCTCACTCGATCACAATTTCAGAGGCCTCACTTCATCCATCATTTCACGTTTTTTCGTAATGCTACTAAAAAACAACTTATCAAACTCTTCGTTTGCCGTTTTGAAATCAGAATTTTTCTTTGCCATCTTCATGCACATTTTAGACTCCAGGCTTGCGTTTAAGATTGCCTCAATCCAAACTACTTACTGTGCCATCAAAAATGTTGTCTCTAATTGTGGATTTAGGGCTCTCAAGGCTTCCATCTCCAGGCATGCATTTTGTTATGAATCCAGCTAAATGTTGTGCCCTTTCTTTCATGTCCTTAAATACTTTATTCTTTAGTTACTTTCGTGTCAGGGTCAAGGTAGCAGGCACGCCTTCCCAGCATATCAACGTATAATCACTAGGCTATTGTCTATATATGTTGGTGGAAACACAAGTTCGTTTGTAATATCAGGCAGTTTTATAATTGATTATCAATAGCTGTCATCACCCATTGGTTTATAGTGTAAATTGATTGAATGCTAACACAAAATGCTCACAATATGTGGTTGATTTGATTCTGTCTTGACAAAAGAGTCGACGTCTGTCAATCACACCATAGCTTACGGTGTGAGGAGGCTGGAGCAATTGGATGCGATAAAACAGATGAAACGCTTGGCAGTGATCCGAGTGGAAAAGTCTCCCGGTCTGGCTGGAATGCATCGTAAGTCATTGAGGGGGAAAACGTTGAAATAGCAAAGGATCTGGCCACAATTTACAACCTTCCCTGGATACACGAGTGGTGTTAGAAAATTGGAAGGTTGCAAATGTGGCATCCTGTTAAAAACGGGATGCGTTTGACCCGTTAACTGTAGACCAGTCATTGGTGGCGGTAAAGGGCCCAATGAGTACAATGCAGTAGAACTTTAATTGTCACTTGGAAGAATACGGCTTAATAAATGACAACCAACACGGATTTGTAAAGGACTCATCATTTTCCACAATCTTGATTTAGTCCATTGATGAAATAACAGAGAGTACTGGTGGATGTATCGTGATTAATGTGTATATGGAATTACAAAAGGAACTATACAAAGTGCCATGTAATAGAATTGTAAGCAAAATGGAGGTCCATGGGAATAATAAGGTAACATGGATGTAAAATTGGTAAGGAACAGAAAGCAGAGAGCAGTGGTGATAGGGTACTCTTCGAATACGTAAGGAATGTATCAAGTAGTGTCCCCCGATGGGCGGTTTTAGGATCACAGCGCTTCTTCAGATATTTTAATGAACTGTACCTCGGAGCCATAACCTCAAAATTTGCGCATGACACAAAACTTGGAAATTTGGTAAAAAAACTTCTTCCTTCGTATTGTAGTAGCAAAGTAAATCATACCATAGCTTCCGGTGTGATAGTGAGGATATTTTGTTGGCTGCCTGCAAATTTAGTCTCAGGGCAGTGCCCAATGATGTCCTCCAGGGTCTGAATAAGAATTCCACAGTCTCATGTTGGGAATGTTTTAATTATCCACCTATTGAGAAGGTGGGAGCATCTGACATGCCCGGTTGTGAGGAGGTTCATGTCTGTCCAATGTTGGTGAGGAAGGTTTCATCCTTCAGGCTGTACTGTTGGCTCCTCGATAAGGAATCCATTCTATATTTCGCAGCTCTTCAATATTTCACCTTCGATCCTCAAGGCTGATGGCAGATCGTAGAAGGACTTCTGCGACAGTCCAAAACGGCCTTCTAGATTTGACACATGTTGATGTTCTGTAGCTCAAGTCGACCTGGATTGTCGTGCATTTCTTGGTGTAGCGGTTGTACGCAATGACGAGGAGAGAGGAGTGTGGCAGATTTTCACTGCCCTTTTTGTGAAGAAGTGCTTTCTGGCATTACCTCTGAACAGGGGAAGAGCTTCCAGAATTTCTCTGTCGAGTGTCACACGTGTAGATTCGACATATATGTCACATATCGGAGAGAAAATGGTGAGTGTTGAACTGAACCCAGCCAGCGTCAGTTCCTTCAAGGAAGGACAGGAGGGGAAGCAATGAGTGAACAACTGAATTCAGCAAGAGTCAGCGGCTTACGGCGAGGAGAGGGAGGGGACCTAGGCCTAACTCTAATTGCAATTTATGCCTTCCTGTTCTGGACTCCATAACAACATGAAATATTTTCTCACTATCTATGCTTTCAAATTATTTAATCTTTCAAAGTTGCGTTGAATTCTAGACTTTGCAGTACGCCTCCCGCTCCTGCCCTGAAGGAGTTGACTCTGTCTAGGTTCAGTTCTACACTCACTAGTCCCCCTCCCTATTCTCCCCTGAATGTGCTGACTCTTGCTGTGTTCAGTCCTACACTAACTGGTTCCCCTCTACCTCATCCCGCGAGGTTGCTGAGCGAGGCTGAGTTCAATTCTACACTTAGAGGTTGCCTTTTCGAGATTCCCCTTAAGTGCAGAGTATTGCTGAATTCAGTTCTGTACTCATTGGTTCCCCTCCTCTCCTTCCTTGAAGGAACTGACTCTGGCTGTTCAAAATTCAACATTTTCTCTCCGATATGTGACTCATATTCCCAATCTACATGTGTGACAGTTGACAGCTAAATTCTGAAAGCCCTTACACTGTCGTCAGCTGCCTCTTCACATGTGCTCTCCCCGGCATGTCCACCTGATCATCCTCCCAATGGCTCAGTGGTTAGAGTCACCGCCCTGTGCTGGTGAGTCATAGCAACAGGAATCGGCTATTCAGCCCCTCCAGTCTGTTCAATAATTACATTAAATAATTGCTGAGCTGTATCTCAAATAAAATTAAACTACTTTGCTCCATATTCCTTGATAAATGTAGCTCGGTCGGCAACACTCTCGCCTCTGAGTAAACAGTGTGTCGGTTCAATCATCCATCTCTCTGCAGCAGAATGGCCGAAACATTCTGGATGAGAAATTCTCCTCTTTATGATTTGTTACTGTTCTATATTAATCTGGAAATTTTTAATACAGATCTACACCAAGACCAGTGGTAATATTCGACATCTAAAAAATGCTTCCTCCCCTTCGAGAAATTGAATCCAGGTCTCATGATGGAGGTAACACGTTTTTCTGGAAAAGAAAGTGAGAGGAATAACGCTGCCTTCATGGAGTCGGCTTCGCCGTCAAAAATGAACTAGTTGAAGCTTCAAATACTCCCCCAGTGGGCATAACGAACGCCGCCTCACTCTTCGCCTTACCGTATCCCAGAACCAAAGTGCCACAGTCCTCAGTGCATAAGCCCCAACACGCAACGGATGAGGCTAAAGAGGCTTTTTATTCCAACTACGAGGCATCCTTGTCCCGCGTCCCCACGAGCGACAAATTGATCTTCTTGGGTGACTTGATGCCAGGGGTCGGCCATTGGTGATGCGTGACTGGTATAGAGGCGGTAGGTAAAGACAACTCCTTCGTTAACCTACTCCTGACAAAATGTCTAGAACGTAAACTCCTCATCACCTACTCCATGTACTGCCAGAGGGAGAAACATAAGGCATCGTGGCAACACCCTCGCTCCAAACACCGGCACCTGCTCCAATATGTCATCGTCCGAGCCAGGGACCGCAAGGATGTGCACATCACCGGCGCCATGACAGGAGCTGACGACTGCTGGACGGACCATCGCCTAATCAGATCCATCATCAATATATACTTAGCCCCAAAGCAGAGGGGACAATAGAAGCAGTGCCGCCAAAAAGTTAATGTCGGGGCACATAAAGACACAGCTAAGAGAACCCAATACAGCCTGTGCCTCACAGCTAATCTGGCGTGCCTTGATTACCCTGAGATGCTATGTGCCAACAGCACTTGGTCTGCCCTCGAGGTCTTCATAACCAGTGGCTGTGAAGAAACGGTTACTCAACCAGAAAATGCCAGCACTGGTTTGATGAAAATGATCAGGAGATCGTAGTCAATCATAAGCGCAGAGCATTTCTAAGCCTCAAGCAAAAACGCCACTCGGGAGCTGCAAAGCAACATTACAGACGGCTTAAGGCTGAGGTCCAACAAAAAACCCGGCACCTAATAAACAGTTGATGGGTAAAGAAACCAAGGAGGTACAACAACTGTCCAACAGCCACGACATGCGAGGATTCTTCATTGCAATCAAGGCCACCGACGGACCAAACTCCCAAGGACCCGCCACACTCATGGCCAGGAACGTGGAAACATTTATCAAGGACACAGAGGCTGTCAGGGGCCGCTGGAAGGAGCAGTTTGAATATCTCGTCAATCGAGACTCTGACTTTGACTCGAGTTTTCTTAACTCCATCCCGCAGATTGCTATCCGCCCCCAACCTCAGTGAAACCCGAAGGCTGCATGAGGTACGCAAAGCCATAAACCTGCTCGAGAATAACAAGCCCAAGCTTACGGATGGAATTACTGCTGAGGCACTAAAGTATGACGCAGAGGCACTGTTGACGCGAATACATGACCTAATCTCTCTCATTTGGAGGGAGTAGAGCATGCCGGGAGATCTCAGAGATGCAGTGATCACAACCATCTTTAAGAAAGGAGAAAAGACCGACTGCAGCAACTAGAGGGGAATCTCCCTGCTGTCCGCCACTGGGAAAGTTGGTGCTGGAGCCCTTCTCAACTGTCTTCTTCCTGTGCGCGAGGAGCTCCTCCTGGAGTCACAGTGTTGATTTTGTCCCCTACGTGGCACAACGGATATGGCCTTTTTCCACCTTTCAAAGGCCTTTGACACTGTCAGCCGTTATGGCTAATGGTCCTCCTCAGGTTTGGATGCCCCCAAACTTTGTCAACATCCTTCACCTGCTCCACAACGACATGCAGACCGTGATCCTTACCAGTGGTTGCATTAAAGAGCAAATTGACGTCCAGAAGGGGTCAACATGTCCTGGGTCATCGCCCCAACACTCTTTTCAATCTTCCTCGCTGCCGTGCTCCACCTCACAGTCAGCAAAGGCCCCGCTGGAGTTGAACTAAACTACAGAACCGGTCGGAAGCTGCTTAACCTGTGCTATCTCCATGCAGGTGCAAAATCAACACAAATTCTGGCGTTGATCTTCAGTACGCAGACAACGTCAGCATCTGCGCAGCATATTCTGAATCTGAACTCCAGATATAGTCGATGTATTTCCCTAGACACATGAAAGCATGGGCTTTACTTTTATCATCCGTACGACAATGGTCCTCCACAAGCCTGTTTTCGCCACACAGCACTGCCCTCCAAAATTCAAGATTCAGGGCGCGGCCTTCCACAACATGCACTGCCTCCCATACTTCGGGTGCCTTTTATCAAAAAAGACAGACATTGATGCGGATATTGAACATCACCTCCATTGCGCCAGTGCAGCTTTTGGCCGCCTGAAGAAAAGCGTTTTAGAAAAGCAGGCCCTCAAATCTACCACCAAGCTCATGGTTTACAGGGCTGTAGTAATACTCGCCATCCTTTATGGATCAGGTGCATGGACGATGCATAGAAGACACATCAAGTCGCTCGAGCTACATAACCAAAGCTATCTCCGCAAGATCCTGCAAATCCCCTGGGTTGGCAGGCGCACCAACATCTGTGTCCTCGCCAAGGCTAACATCACCCCATTGAAGCACTGACCATACTGGATCAGCTTCGCTGGGCAGGCCACGTAGTTCGCATGCCTGACAAGTACTCCCAAAGCAATTGCTCTATGCGTAGCTCCTTCTTGGCAAAAGAGCAAAATGTGGGAAGTGGAAACGTTACAAGGACATCGCCAATGCCTCCCCACCGACCCCTGGGAATTCATGACCAAAGACCGCCCTAAGTGGAGGAAGTGCATCCAGGACGGCGTTTTTGTCTTCGAATCTCAACGCCGCGAGCGTGAAGAGGTCAGGCACAGGCAGCTGTTGGTGCGTGCGGCAAATCAGTCCCACCACCCCTCGCCTCCCCGCCTCCCACTGCGAATGTCTGTCCCATCTTTGAGAGGGTCGGTGGCTCTCGAATTGTACTGTTCATCCACCAAAGGATTCACGTTGTGAGTGGAGGCAACTCTTCCCCGGTTCCAAGGGACTGCCTATGATGACACCTCAAAACAGAAGTAAAATTCGAAATATTAAAAATGCTTCCACCCCATCGGGGAATTGAACCCCCATCTCCTGTGTGAGAGATGGAGATACTCACCACTATATGAACCGATATGTATTTTGTCAGCGCAGGAATCTAGCTCTGAACGCTACTGGACACTGTGAGAAAGCCAGAGATAAATTGATAGACAGCAGCTAACATTGGAACAAGGAGAGACAGACAACGAGATAGAGTCAAAAAGAGAGAGGGAGACAGATAAAGAGAGAAAGATAGAGTGAGACTGAAAGATTGAGACAGAGAGAAGCAGATAGCGAGACACAGATAGAAAGACTGAGAGTGACATAATTCAAACACACAAACACATATATAGCTCTCTAAAGAGGTACACACAGACAACACAGAGAGACACACAAACATGCAGAGACACACATACAAAGAGCAGGGAGAGACACACACATGAACGCTGAAAGGCACAGAAACACACAGATACATACACATAAACAAAATCAAAAATATAGGCCCACGACCGGATATACTCACAGTGAATTAGACATATAGAAGGATAGAGAGGCAGAATCACTATCGCTACGTATGCCGAATTTTGCTCTGTTTCTGTCCATACGTATCGTGAATATTTGCAAATCAATAACAATTTTTGTGGAAGTGCAGAATATTGTGGGATGTGGTTCCACCCAATGCTGGATTCGTTTTGCAGGGTTTGGTTAAATTTTCAAACGGAATGAAAAATGTTATAGGCAGGATTCGAAACTCGGCAGGGAAGTCTTCATGGATTTATCAATCCATCTCCTTAACCATCCGGCCACGAGTACTAAGTCTTTTTAAATGCTACTCTGCTAAAACTCAATCAACCATCTCTCTGAAGCAGAAGGGCACATCGTCCCACAAATGTCTCCGTTTGCTAAAGTATTGCAGGAAAAACTCTCATCTCGTTGTATGTTCAATTGTCTATATGATCCTGGACAGGTTTTACACCAAGAACATGATTAAAATTCGAAATCTTATAAAGATTTCCTCCCCGTCAGGGAATTGAATCCTGGCCTCGCGCATGACAAGCGGGGATGATCATCACGAGACTAAAGATTGTTAATATTGTCAGAGCAGGAATCGAGCTGTGAGCACAATTGGCAGCGTGCAAAAGAGACAGACAAATTGACAGACAGTGCCAATCAGAGAAACAGGAAGAGAAAGACAGCGAGACAGACACAAAGAATGAGACAGACAAAGAGAGATAGATAGTTTGAGACAGACTGAGAGATGCAGGTACAGAAAGGCAATCAGAGAGCGTCCGAGACAGAGAAGAGCGAGCCAGAGAGAGGGAGACAGAGAGAATGACGGACATAGACAAAGTTAGACTGAGCAAGACAGAAAGATAGACAGATAGATTGACAGAGGAAGAGACAGAGTCAACTAAATCGTGACTTGGAGAGAGCTAAATCGTGACTTGGAGAGAGTTGAAGAGTTTCTGGGAGAGACAGAGAGATCGAGACAGATAGAGATAGTGCCAGAGTCTGGAAAAGATCGAGAGACGGAAAGAGAGAGACAGGGAGTGGCAAAGAGAGTGTCTGGGAGAGAGAGAAAGGGAGAGAGAGAGGGAGGAGATTATTTGAATGAATATATAGGCAAAACATATGCACTAATTTTGCTATGTTTACAAATCAAGCTTAACCCCTTGTGTTCTATTTCACGTAGGATACCTTCGCTCTTGATCAGACGCTTCGAAACATGATGACCAACTTGGACTCTTTCTGGGCTGAACCTGAGGAAAGTTTTCCTCCAAGGAAAGCCCTTTAATTACTTTTGAACTCTCTACAATTTCACACTGTTTGTCTGTCTGACTCGGACTCAAATTAAATTCTGACTTTCCATTGGTCTTGTTTCCAGTGCATTTGATGTATGATATGCTATTGAATTCTAGTTGTATCAAATCTACCTGATGAGTCGGAAATAATCGAATCATTCCAACCTTCAACTCCTTCCACATCTGTAGGTAGAATATGATCAATGTGACCCAAACTAACCTGTTCATGATCAAACATAACCAATATGTGAGAAGACCACATCTCTTCACCACTCTTCCTCGTAAACACATGAACGATTTATGGTGAAGCTTACATATTATGCACTTCTGATTTAATTTCACAACTTCATTCTTCTCTCTATTACTCTACTCTATCATGATTCTCTTCCTGTCTTAATTGTTTCTCGTCGACGGATCATGCCGTGTTTAGATTTAACAACGATAATCTGGTTCGTGGCTGTTGTTTGAGAAAGAACTCTGCTGGTGTTCTACCAGTCGTTGCATTAGGAGTATTACGCTCACAATAAGAAAATTAAGCAATTTGTGGACTAATGACAAATGTCTTTCCTGGATTTGGATGAAAATCCGTTTGATGAGGGCACGTTTTAAAATTTGTACTCTGCGCTCTGCTGCACGATTTGAAGCAGGCTGGTACGGTGGATGCTTGAACTGATACAGTCCATCAAACTACTACATCCCCTCAAACTAATACAGACCCTCAAAATAATACAGTGCATTCAAATAATACAGTCCATCAAAATAATACAGACCCTCAAAATAATACAGTCCCTCAAACTAATACAGCCCCTCAAACTAATGCAGTCCATCAAACTAATACAGTCCCTCAAACTAATGCAGACCCTCAAACTAATACAGTCCCTCAAACTAATACAGCCCCTCAAACTAATGCAGTCCATCAAACTACTACATCCCCTCAAACTAATACGGTCCATCAAACTATCAAACTAATACAGTCCATCAAACGAATACAATCCATCAAACTAATACTTCCCCTTAAATTAATACATTCCCTCAAACTAATACAGACACTCAAAATAATACAGTGCATTCAAATAATACAGTCCATCAAAATAATACAGACCTCAAACTAATAAAGACCCTCAATCTAATACAGTCCATCAAACAAATACAGCCCCTCAAACTAATACAGTCCATCAAACAAATACAACCCCTCAAACTAATACAGTCCCTCAAACTAATACAGTCCATCAAATTAATATAGACCCTCAAACTAACACTGTCCCTCAAACTAATGGAGTCCCTCAAACTAATACAGTCCCTCAAACTAATACAGTCCCTCAAACTAATAAAGGCCCTAAATCTAATACAGTCCCTCAAACTAACACAGTCCATCAAACTAATACAGTCTCTCAAACTAATACAGACCATCAAACTAATACAGTCCGTCAAACTAATACAGTCCCTCAAACAAATACAGTCCATCAAACTAATTCAATCCATCAAACTAAAAGATGCCCTCAAACTAATACGGTCCATCAAACTAATACTGTCCCTCAAACTAATACAGACCCTCAAACTAATACAGGCCCTCAAACTAATACAGTCCAGCAAACAAATATAATCCATCAAACTAATACATTCACTCAAACTAATACAGACCCTCAAACTAATAAAGACCCTCAAACTAATACAGACCATCAAACTAATACAGAACCTCAAACTAATACAGTCCATCAAACTAATACAGTCCATCAAACTAATACAGATCCTCAAACTAATACAGGCCCTCAAACTAATGCAGTCCATCAAACAAATACAGTCCCTCAAACTAATTCAGTCCCTCAAACTAATACAGTCCATCAAACTAATACAGACCCTCAAACTAATACAGCCCCTCAAACTAATACAATCCATCAAACTAATACTGTGGTGTATGTAGCACAAAAATCACTGACTACACACGGTCTTGTGTAAATCTAACTGCTGTGACCTTCGTCCTTTAGTGTTCAGCTCCAGACTGCCTTCAGCCTTATATAGCACCTGTTGTAGTTACTACCACGGTTTCCCAACACAGCCCCCTCTGTGGTGTGGCATCGTGGACTGTATAAGTTTGATGGACTGTATTAGTTTGAGCGCCTGTATTAGTTTGAGGGACTGTATTGGTTTGAGGGTCTGTATTAGTTTGTGGAGCTGAATTAGTTTGAGGACGATTGACACAAATGATTCACTTAAATATTTTCACTGAATGTCTGCATTTAAGGAAGGCTGCTCCATCCTAGGTTGCAGCAGAGTAAAATTGAGGGGGCATTTGAACATTTGGAATGTAGTTTCTGAATGGCCATAGCAGAGTGAAAGTCATCAGTGGATCAATATCATATCTAGATATGGGCCTGATGTTGTTTCAAACAACAATCTGTTGCTGGCAGGAATATAGAAGGCAATCTTCATTTGTTAATGGATATAATCAGAATTGTCCAGTCTTTGTTTTTTCCAATTTCAACTCCAAATGTATTCCATCACAACAGGGACTTTTCTCCAATGTCGTAATCTGTTTGTTCAAATTATAACAATAACCAATTTGAGCGATGTCGTAACCTCAATGTCCCTGTGGTGATTCTGCAGGGTATAAATTGAATGCTCTGGATTGTATCTCCACAGAGTATAATACTGGGAGATTGCCTGCAGAGCGAAGGGGCACATCGCATCACACAGAAAATGTATCAGACTGTTAGATTAGCAAGGAAAATATGCTACATGATCATTGCCGTCACCGGCGTTCCTGGTAAGTGACTATAACCATTGAAGTTGTGTAAATCTCTGCATGGACTGGTCTCTGGTTTTGCTCTGTGACTGATAATGTTAAATGTTAGTGTAGTGGTCACTGTTATACAGACACACGATCAGTGATACCATTCTATAAAGTCAATTGTGCTCAATTACATCTGCAGTTTGATTCCTTTGTCTCATTTGAATATAAACATCTGCTTGCAACTAAGAGGCTCATTGAATTATCAAGTTATGCCTTGAGTGGAACATCGTGTAGTTGTAACAGTCCTCAGTGCAGCAACTCTCTGAGAGAAGGTTTTACTGGCAGTGTGTGTCACTGTAGGATATACTGTGTGTGGGTCACTAACCGGTGTGGAATACCATACCCGAGTGACCATGTTTTACTGAGAGTGTGAGTCACTGCAGGATATACTGAGTGTGGGTCACTAACCGGTGTGGAACACTATACCCCAGTGACCATGTATTACTGGGAGTATGTATAACTGTAGGATATACTGAGTGTTGGTCACTAACCGGTGTGGAACCCCGTACCCAGTGACTGTGTATGACTGGGACTGTCTGTCAGTGTAGGATATACAGAGTGTGAGTCACTAACCAGTATGGAACACAGTACGCCAGTGAGCATGTATTAATGTGAGTGTGTGTACCTGTAGGATATACTGAGTGTGGGTCACTAACCAGAGTGGAACAGTGTACCCCAGTGAACATGTATTGCTGGGAGTGGGTGGCACTGTAGGATATACTGAGTGTGGGTCACTAACCGGTGTGGAACAGTGTACCCCAGTTACTATGTATTACTGGGAGTATGAGTAACTGTAGGATATACTGATTGTGGGTCACTAACCGGTGTGGAACACCATGCCCCAGTGACCATGTATTACTGGCAGTGTGTATCACTGTAGGATATACAGAGTGTGGATCACATACCGGTGTGGAACACCGTACCCCAGTGACCATGTATTACTGGGACTGTCTGTCACTGTAGGATACCTGAGTGTGGGTCACTAACCAGTGTGAAACACTGTTCTCCAGTGATCATTTACGCGGAGTCAGAGGAAATGTATTACCATGGATTGAAAAATGGCTGGCTACCACAATGCAGAGAATCTGGATAAATGGATCCTTTTCAGGTTGGAAATCGGTGGTTAGTGGAGTGCCAAAGGGATCGGTGCTGGGAACACAACTGTTTACAATATATATAGATGATCTGGAAGAGGGGACGGAGTGTAGTGTAACAAATTTGCAGATGACACTAAGATTAGTGGGAAAGCGGGTTGTGTCAAGGACACATCGAGGCTGCAAATAGATTTAGAGAGGTTAAACGAATGGGCTAAGGCTTGGCAGATGGAGTACAATGTCGGAAAGTGTGAGGTCATTCACCTTGGAAAAAAAAACAGTAAAAGGGAATATTATTTGAATGGGGAGAAATTACAACATGCTGCGGTGCAGAGGAACCTGGGGGTCCTTGTGCATGAATCCCAAAAGGTTAGTTTGCAGGTGGAGCAGGTAATCAGGAAGGCGAATGGATTGTTGGCCTTTATTGCGAGAGGGATGGAACACAAAAGCAGGGAGGTCCTGCTGCAATTCTATAGGTTATTGGTGAGGTCGCACCTGGAGTACTGCGTGCAGTTCTGGTCACATTACTGAAGGAAGGATATACTAACTTTGGAGCGGGGACAGAGACGATTCACGAGGCTGATTCTGGAGATTAGCGGGTTAACTTATGAAGATAGATTGAGTAGACTGGGTCTTTACTCGTTGGTGTTCAGAAGGATGAGGGGTGACCTTACAGAAACATTTAAAATAATGAAAGGGATAGGCAAAATAGAGGCAGAGAGGTTGTTTCCACTGGTCGGGGAGACTAGAACTAGGAGGCAGAGCCTCCAAATACGGGGGAGCCTACTGAAAACCGAGTTGAGAAGGAATTTCTTCTCCCAGAGGGTTGTCTATCTGTGGAATTCTCTGCCCAAGGAAGCAGTTGAGGCGAGCTCATTGAATGTATTCAAATAACAGATAGATAGATTTTTGACCAAAAAGGAAGCAAGGGGTTTGGGGAGCGGGCAGGTAAGTGGAGCTGAGTCCACGGCCAGATCAGCCATGATCTTGTTGAACGGCTGAGCAGGCTCGAGGGGCTAGATGGCCTACTCCTGTTCCTAATTCTTATGTTCGTATGTTCTAGTATATGTGTGGAACACCATACTCCAATGACCATGTATTACTGAGAGTGTGAGTCACTGTAGGATATATTGAGTGTGGGTGACTCACCGGTGTAGAACACCGTACCTCAGTGACCATGTATTACTGGAAGTGTCTGTCACTTTGGGATATACTGAGTGTGGATCACTAACCGGTGTGGAACAACATACCCAGTGATCATGTATTACTGGGAGTGTGTGTCACTGTAGGATGTACTGTGTGTGAGTCACTAACCAGTGTGGAACACCGTACTCAAGTGACCATGTATTACTGGGTGTGTGTCTAACTGATGGATATACTGAATGTGGTTCACAAACCGGTGTGGAACACAGTTGCCCAGTGACCATTTATTACTGGTAGTGTCTGTCACTGTAGGATATACTGAGTGCAGGTCACTAACCGGTGTGGAACACAGTACCCCAGTGACCATGTATGTGTGTATCATTTTAGAATAGACTGAGAGTGGGTCACTAACCGCTGTGGAACACCATATCCCATTGACCATGTATTACTGGGATTGTGTATGAGGGTGTAGGATATACAGAGTGTGCATCGCTAACCAGTGTGGAACACTGTACCCCAGTGACCATGTATTACTGGGAGAGTGAGTCAGGGTAGGATATACTCAGTGTGGGTCACTAACCGGTGTGGAACACCATACTCCAATGACCATGTATTACTGAGAGTGTGTGTCACTGTAGGATATATTGAGTGTGGGTGACTCACCGGTGTAGAACACCGTACCTCAGTGACCATGTATTAATGGAAGTGTCTGTCACTTTGGGATATACTGAGTGTGTTTCACTAACCGGTGTGGAACACCATACCCCAGTGACCATGTATTACTGGGAGTGTGTGTCACTGTAGGATATATTGAGTGTGGGTGACTCACCGGTGTAGAACACCGTACCTCAGTGACCATGTATTACTGGAAGTGTCTGTCACTTTGGGATATACTCAGTGTGTTTCACTAACCGGTGTAGAACACCGCACCTCAGTGACCATGTATTACTGGAATGTCTGTCACTTTGGGATATACTGAGTGTGTGTTATAACCGGTGTAGAACACCATACCTCAGTGACCATGTATTACTGCGAGTGTGTGTCACTGTAGTATGTACTGTGTGTGGGTCACTAACCAGTGTGGAACACCGTACTCCAGTGACCATGTATTACTGGGAGTGTGTGTCACTGTAGGATGTACTATGTGTGGGTCACTAACCAGTGTGGAACACCGTACTCCAGTGACCATGTATTACTGGGTGTGTGTCTAACTGATGGATATACTGAATGTGGTTCACAAACCGGTGTGGAACACAGTTGCCCAGTGACCATTTATTACTGGTAGTGTCTGTCACTGTAGGATATACTGAGTGCAGGTCACTAACCGGTGTGGAACACAGTACCCCAGTGACCATGCATGTATGTATCATTTTAGAATAGACTGAGAGTGGATCACTAACCGCTGTGGAACACCATAATCCCATTGACCATGTATTACTGGGATTGTGTATGAGGGTGTAGGATATACAGAGTGTGCATCGCTAACCGGTGTGGAACACTGTACCCCAGTGACCATATATTACTGGGAGAGTGAGTCAGGGTAGGATATACTCAGTGTGGGTCACTAACCGGTGTCGAACACTGTACCCCAGTGACCGTGTATTACTGGGAGAGTCTGACACTGTAGGATACCTGAGTGTGGGTCAATAACCGGTGTGCAGCACCATACACCAGTGACCATGTATTACTGGCAGTGTGTGTCACTCTAGGATATACTGAGTGTGGGTCACTAACCGGTGTGGAACACCGTACCCCAGTGACCGTGTATTACTGGGAGAGTCTGACACTGTAGGATATACTGAGTGTGGGTCACTAACCGGTGTGGAACACCGTACCCCAGTGACCGTGTATTACTGGGAGAGTCTGACACTGTAGGATATACTGAGTGTGGGTCACTAACCGGTGTGGAACACTGTACCCCCAGTGACCATGTATTACTGGGAGTGTATGACACTGTAGGATGTACTCAGTGTGGGTCACTAACCGGTGTGGAACACTGTACCTCCAGTGACCATGTATTACTGGGAGGTTATGACACTGTAGGATATACTCAGTGTGGGTCACTAACCGGTGTGGAACACTGTACCACCAGTGACCATGTATTACTCGGAGTGTATGTCACTGTAGGATAAACTGAGTGTGGGTCACTAACCGGTGTGGAGGACCATACCCCAGTGAACATGTATTACTGGGAGTGTGTGTCACTGTAGGATATATTGAGTGTGGGTCACTAACCGGTGTGGAACACCGTACCCCAGTGACCGTGTATTACTGGGAGAGTCTGACACTGTAGGATATACTGAGTGTGGGTCACTAACCGGTGTCGAACACTGTACCCCCAGTGACCATGTATTACTGGGAGTGTATGACACTGTAGGATGTACTCAGTGTGGGTCACTAACCGGTGTGGAACACTGTACCACCAGTGACCATGTATTACTGGGAGTGTGTGTCACTGTAGGATATACTGAGTGTGGGTCACTAACCGGTGTGGAGGACCATACCCCAGTGAACATGTATTACTGGGAGAGTGTGTCACTGTAGGATGTACTGAGTGTGGGTCACTAACCAGTGTGGAACACTATACCCCAGTGAACATGTATAACTGGGAATGTGTGTCACTGTAGGATATACTGAGTGTGGGGCACTAACCGGTGTGGAACACCATTACCCAGTGACCACGTATTACTCGGAGTGTGTTTCACTGTAGGATATACTGAGTGTGGGTCACTAACCGGTGTGGATCACGATAACCCAGTGACCACGTATTACTCGGAGTGTGTGTCACTGTAGGATATACGGAGTCTGGGTCACTAACCGGTGTGGAACACCATAACACAGTGACCACATATTACTCGGAGTGTGTGTCACTGTAGGATATACTGAGTGTGGGTCATTAACCGGTGTGGAACACCGTACACCATTGACCATGTATTACTGGGAGTGTGTGTCACTGTAGGATATACTGAGTGTGGGTCACTAACCGGTGTGGAACACCGTACACCATTGACCATGTATTACTGGGAATGTGCGTCTCTGTAGGATATACTCAGTGTGGGTCACTAACCGGTGTGGAACACTGTACACCATTGACCAAGTATTAATGGGAGTGTGTGTCACTGTGGGATATACTCAGTGTGGGTCACTAACCGGTGTGAAACACTGTACACCATTGACCAGGTATTACTGGGAGTGTGTGTCACTGTGGGATATACTCAGTGTGGGTCACTAACCGGTGTGGAACACTGCACCCCAGTGACCATGTATTACTGGGAGTGTGTGTCACTGTGGGATATACTCAGTGTGGGTCACTAACCGGTGTGGAACACTGTACCCCAGTGACCATGTATTACTGGGAGTGTGTGTCACTGTGGGATATACTCAGTGTGGGTCACTAACCGGTGTGGAACACTGTACACCATTGACCATGTATTACTTGGAGTGTGTGTCACTGTGGGATATACTCAGTGTGGGTCACTAACCGGTGTGGAACACTGTACACCATTGACCAAGTATTACTGGGAGTGTGTGTCACTGTGGGATATACTCAGTGTGGGTCACTAACGGGTGTGGAACACTGTGCACCATTGACCAAGTATTACTGGGAGTGTGTGTCACTGTGGGATATACTCAGTGTGGGTCACTAACCGGTGTGGAACACTGTACACCATTGACCAGGTATTACTGGGAGTGTGTGTCACTGTGGGATATACTCAGTGTGGGTCACTAACCGGTGTGGAACACTGTACACCATTGACCAGGTATTACTGGGAGTGTGTGTCACTGTGGGATATACTCAGTGTGGGTCACTAACCAGTGTGGAACACCATACCCGGTGACCATGTATTACTGGGAGTGTCTTTCTCTGTCGGATGTACTCAGTGTGGGTCACTATTTATTCTACTTCCGCTTCTGAGGCGTACCCTCGGACTCGAGGATTACTCGATTCCATACTAACAATTATTTCCCAGAGTGCTGAAGAGTCCAATGCATGACCTGCATTCTCTGTCACAAATGGGGCAGACGCTGGTTGACCGAACGGCAGTGTGGGGTGTTCGGGTTGCTGCGCACTCCTTCCGCTATCTACGCTTGGCTTCAGCTTGCTCTGGGCGATGAGAATCGATGTGCTCTGCACCGCACGGATGCTTTTCCTCCACTTGGGCTGTCTAGGGCCAGGGATTACCAGGTATAGGAGGGGCCGTTGCAATTATTAAAAGAGGTTTGGAGTGTTTCATGGTAGCTTTCTTCTGCCCACCTGTGGCTCGCTTACAATAACGAATCACCGTGTGGAGCGTTTGCTTTTTGGATCTAATGTCAGGCATGCCAACGATGTGGCCCGTCCAACGGAGCTGATCGACTGTGGTCAATGCTTCGCTGCTGGGGATATTAACCTGACCGAGAACACTGATGTTGGTGTGACACTCCGGCCAATTAATTTGCAGGAATTTGCGGAGACTGCGTTGGTACTTCTCCTGTGCTTTGTGGTGTCTGCTGTAAATATTCCATGTCTCTGAACCATATAGGAGGGCCGGTATCACTACTGCCCTGTCGACCATGAGCTTTGTCCTGCGTTTGAGGTCCTGGTCTTCAAACACATTCTTCCTCAGGCGTCCGAAGTCTGCACAGACACACTGAAGGCAATGTTGGACTTTGCCATCAAAGTCTGCCTTTGTTGACTGTAGGCTCCCGAGGTCTGGAAAATGGTCCAATTGTACAGTAAACCCGAGCATCCCTGAAACTCGCAGCGGATGGCGAGTTTCCCTGCGCCTATCGCCGCTGATACATTCTGAGTGCCCCATTTACAATTTAATTCACTCGCCATTCACACTGGAAGTCGTCTCGCCCTCACCGGCTTTGGGCTGGGAATGAAAACCCTTGCAGGTTGCTGATCCTGATAGTGACCCCAGTGCACTGCCCCTGCTGAAAGTACAAGTGCTGGACCTCTGGTCTGAACAATATTCTATCTCCACTCTCCAATGGTCCAGGAATGGGAGCTCGGATGGTCCCTTGCGATGCTGCCTTTTCTTGGGATACAGGGAACCTTCGTTGTTCCAATTCTACTCCGGTCCCCTCCTTCACATATTGTTCAGGTACATTGATGACTGTGTTTGCGCAATTTCATTTTCTAGCCATGACGTGGAAAATGTCCTAACTCGCACAAAGTCATGATCAGCCATCACCTCAGCTCTGTGCTTTCTGACATACATTGGCTCCCGGTTAATGAACGCTTCGATTTTGAAAATGATCATCCTTGTTCACAAATCTCTCCATGGCCTTGCAGCTCCCTATCTCTATAATCTTATTCTGCATCATAACCCCTCAAGCTATCTCCGCTCTTCAAATGCTGCCCTTTCGAACATCCCTCATTATACTGCTCAACCATCAGTGGCCTTACCTTTAGCTATTTGGGCCCTAAACTCTGGAAGTCCCTCCTTAAACCTCTTTTACCAAGCTTTTGGTCATGTGCTTTAATTTCTTAATTTTTATCTCGGTGTCCCATGTTTCTGTGTTGTCCTGTTAAGACTGTTCTGAAGCACCTTGGGATGTTTAACAAAATTAAAGGCGTGATAGAAATAAAAGTTATTGTTATTATTATTAATAATATAGTTATTATTAATATTAGTAATAATCATTATTCTAATTATGCAGTCAACCTTGCTTCTAATTTACGCCCCTCTGTCTCCTTCACATGCTCCGTCTGACACTACCCTCCCCTTCCTCGACATCTCTAAGTCCATTTCTGAGGACAGGCTCTCGACAAATATCTACCATAATCCGGCAGAGTGCTCCAGCTACCTTGATGATATGACCTCTCACCCAGCTTGCGGGAAGGACTCTATTACATTCTCCGAGTGTCGCTGCCTGCGTTGCATCTGTTCCGATGATGCCACCTCCCACACCAGTGCTTACAACATGTCTTCCTTTTTCTGAGCTGAAGATACCCGCCTTCTGTGGTCCTGATCCTGTGGGCCTGTAACCTAGTGTGGAATGGGTAGGAGAGGAGGGAGGAGGCAGAGTCATGGAGACAGTGACCAGTTGAGTCAATAACGCGGGCTGAGGGGCTACAGTAGTGGTCTGGTTTCCCGGTCCCCGATCCTCACTGGTTGATTATCTTCCTGCAGTGACCATGCACTGTTCAGCGAAGGTTCATCAGGCTGGTTCCTGAGATGAAGGTCTTGTCTTATGAGCAAATGTTGAGCAGGCTGGGCCTATAATCGTTGGAGTTTAGAAGAATCAGCGGTAATCTTATTGAAACGTATAAGATTCTAAGGGGGCTCGACAGGGTAGATGCAGAGAGGGTGTTGCCCCTCGTGTCGGAATCTAGAACTAGGGGTCATAGTTTCAGAATGTTCCCTATGTTGGGGAAGTCCAGAACCAGGGGACACAGTCTAAGGATAAGGGGTAAGCCATTTAGAACCAAGATGAGGAGAAACTTCTTCACTCAGAGAATTGTTAACCAGTGGAATTCCCTGCCACATGGTGTTGTTGATGGCAGTTCATTGGGTATATTTATGAGGGAGTTAGTTATGGCCCTTACGGCTAAACGGATCAAGGGGTATGGAGAGAAAGCAGGAAAGGGGTAAAGAGGGAATGATCAGCCATGATCTTATTGAATGGTGGTGCAGGCTCGAAGGACCGGATGGCCTAATCCTGCACCTGTTTTCTATCTTTCTATGTTACCATTAATGTTGCCGACCCGCCCGCTGGGGTGGCTCGGCTTCCCTCCCACTGCCCCGTCTCTGCTAAACTGGGAAGTAGCGGGTTGGAGGTAGGTTGCATTGGGATGATATACGTTAGGAATCGCAGTATAGCGCAGATGAATACGTGGCTTGAGCAGTGGTGCAGCAGGGAGGGATTCAAATTCCTGGGTCATTGGGACCGGTTCTGGGGGAGGTGGGACCAGTACAAACCGGACGGTCTGCACATGGGCAGGACCGGAACCAATGTCCTAGGGGGAGTGTTTGCTAGTGCTGTTGGGGAGGATTTAAACTAATATGGCAGGGGGATGGGAACCAATGCAGGGAGACAGAGGGAAACAAAAAGGAGACAAAAGCAAAAGACAGAAAGGAGATGAGAAAAAGTGGAGGGCAGAGAAACCCAAGGCAAAGAAAAAAAGGGCCACTGTACAGCAAAATTCTAAAAGGACAAAGGGTGTTAATAAAACAAGCCTGAAGGCTTTGTGTCTTAATGCAAGGAGTATCCGCAATAAGGTGGATGAATTAATTGCGCAAATAGATGTTAACAAATATGATGTGATTGGGATTACGGAGACGTGGCTCCAGGATGATCAGGGCTGGGAACTCAACATTCAGGGGTATTCAACATTCAGGAAGGATAGAATAAAAGGAAAAGGAGGTGGGGTAGCATTGCTGGTTAAAGAGGAGATTAATGCAATAGTTAGGAAAGACATTAGCTTGGATGATGTGGAATCTATATGGTTAGAGCTGCAGAACACCAAAGGGCAAAAAAAGTTAGTAGGAGTTGTGTACAGACCTCCAAACAGTAATAGGGATGTTGGGGAGGGCATCAAACAGGAAATTAGGGGTGCATGCAATAAAGGTGTAGCAGTTATAATGGGTGACTTTAATATGCACATAGATTGGGCTAACCAAACTGGAAGCAATACGGTGGAGGAGGATTTCCTGGAGTGCATAAGGGATGGTTTTCTAGACCAATATGTTGAGGAACCAACTAGGGGGGAGGCCATCTTAGACTGGGTGTTGTGTAATGAGAGAGGGTTAATTAGCAATCTCATTGTGCGAGGCCCCTTGGGGAAGAGTGACCATAATATGGTGGAATTCTGCATTAGGATGGAGAATGAAACAGTTAATTCAGAGACCATGGTCCAGAACTTAAAGAAGGGTAACTTTGAAGGTATGAGGCGTGAATTGGCTAGGATAGATTGGCGAATGATACTTAGGGGGTTGACTGTGGATGGGCAATGGCAGACATTTAGAGACCGCATGGATGAATTACAACAATTGTACATTCCTGTCTGGCGTAAAAATAGAAAAGGGAAGGTGGCTCAACCGTGGCTATCTAGGGATATCAGGGATAGTATTAAAGCCAAGGAAGTGGCATTCAAATTGGCGAGAAATAGCAGCGAACCTGGGGACTGGGAGAAATTTAGAACTCAGCAGAGGAGGACAAAGGGTTTGATTAGGGCAGGGAAAATGGAGTACGAGAAGAAGCTTGCAGGGAACATTAAGGCGGATTGCAAAAGTTTCTATAGGTATGTAAAGAGAAAAAGGTTGGTGAAGACAAACGTAGGTCCCCTGCAGTCAGAATCAGGGGAAGTCATAACGGGGAACAAAGAAATGGCAGACCAATTGAACAAGTACTTTGGTTCGGTATTCACTAAGGAGGATACAAACAACCTTCCGGATATAAAAGGGGTCAGAGGGTGTAGTAAGGAGGGGGAACTGAGGGAAATCTTTATTAGTCGGGAAATTGTGTTGGGGAAATTTATGGGATTGAAGGCCGATAAATCCCCAGGGCCTGATGGACTGCATCCTAGAGTACTTAAGGAGGTGGCCTTGGAAATAGCGGATGCATTGACAGTCATTTTCCAACATTCTATTGACTCTGGATCAGTTCCTATGGAGTGGAGGGTAGCCAATGTAACCCCACTTTTTAAAAAAGGAGGGAAGAGAGAAAACAGGGAATTATAGACCGGTCAGCCTGACCTCAGTAGTGGGTAAAATGATGGAATCAATTATTAAGGATGTCATAGCAGTGCATCTGGAAAATGGTGACATGATAGGTCCAAGTCAGCATGGATTTGTGAAAGGGAAATCATGCTTGACAAATCTTCTGGAATTTTTTGATGATGTTTCCAGGAAAGTGGACAAAGGAGAACCAGTTGATGTGGTATATTTGGACTTTCAGAAGGCTTTCGACAAGGTCTCACACAAGAGATTAATGTGCAAATTTAAAGCACGTGGGATTGGGGGTAGTGTGCTGACGTGGATTGAGAACTGGTTGTCAGACAGGAAGCAAAGAGTAGGAGTAAACGGGTACTTTTCAGAAAAGCAGGCAGTGACAAGTGGAGTGCCGCAAGCTTCTGTGTTCGGGCCCCAGCTGTTTACATTGTACATTAATGATTTAGACGAGGGGATTAAATGCAGTATCTCCAAATTTGCGGATGATACTAAGTTGGGTGGCAGTGTGAGCTGCGAGGAGGATGCTATTAGGCTGCAGAGTGACTTGGATAGGTTAGGTGAGTGGGCAAATGCATGGCAGTTGAAGTATAATGTGGATAAATGTGAGGTTATCCACTTTGGTGGTAAAAACAGAGAGACAGACCATTATCTGAATGGTGAAAGATTAGGAAAAGGGAAGGTGCAACGAGACCTGGGTGTCATGGTACATCAGTCATTGAAGGTTAGCATGCAGGTACAGCAGGCGGTTAAGAAAGCAAATGGCATGTTGGCCTTCATAGCGAGGGGATTTGAATACAGGGGCAGGGAGGTGTTGCTACAGTTGTACAGGGCCTTGGTGAGGCCACACCTGGAGTATTGTGTACAGTTTTGGTCTCCTAACTTGAGGAAGGACATTCTTGCTATTGAGGGAGTGCAGCGAAGGTTCACCAGACTGACTCCTGGGATGGTGGGAATGACCTATCAAGAAAGATTGGATCAATTGGGCTTGTATTCATTGGAGTTCAGAAGAATGAGAGGGGATCTCATAGAAACGTTTAAAATTCTGACGGGTTTAGACAGGTTAGATGCAGAAAGAATGTTCCCAATGTTGGGGAAGTCCAGAACCAGGGGTCACAGTCTGAGGATAAGGGGTAAGCCATTTAGGACCGAGATGAGGAGAAACTTCTTCACCCAGAGAGTGGTGAACCTGTGGAATTCTCTACCACAGAAAGTAGTTGAGGCCAATTCACTAAATATATTCAAAAGGGAGTTAGATGAAGTCCTTACTACTCGGGGGATCAAGGGTTGTGGCGAGAAAGCAGGAAGGGGGTACTGAAGTTTCATGTTCAGCCATGAACTCATTGAATGGCGGTGCAGGCTAGAAGGGCTGAATGGCCTGCTCCTGCACCTATTTTCTATGTTTCTATGTTTCTATGTTGCATGTTAACTCCTGAGCCGATGTCCACCCGACTGTTTTTGTGCGAAATGACAGGCCTTACTGTCTGGGCTCAGTCACCGACAATGTGTGACCAATAATTGACTGTCTCTTTTCCCTTCTGTTTATTACAGTGAATTTAGTGGCGATTGTGGTCCTGTCCCGGGGAAAGTGCGGTCTGTCCACCTGCACCACTCGCTACCTGGTTGCCATGGCAGCGGCGGATCTACTGGTGGTCATCACTGCGATCATACTGTACCGGATCAGTTGGTATTATTTCCCGTGGTCTTTCCTGGGTATCACCCCTGTGTGTCGCGTTATACGTCTCCTGTCCTGTGTAGCCACTGACTGTTCTGTCTGGTTCACCGTCACTTTCACCTTTGATCGATTTGTGGCCATTTGTTGGCAGAAGCTGAAAACCAAATATTGCACCGGGAGAACTGCGGCTGTGGTCCTGGCAACAAGCTGCATTCTGCTCTCTTCAAAAAACGTTCCCTTCTACTTTACAATTGTACCTGGATATATAATCAACAATGTTCAGTGGTTCTGTTATTCAATGCCAGCCTATTATACTGATCCCGGATGGCTGGGATTTGACTGGTTTGATACGGTATTAACACCACTGCTCCCATTCGCTGTAATTTTGTTGCTCAACGCTCTGACAATCAGACACATTACAGTGGCCAGTCGAGTCCGGAAGGGACTGAGGGGTGAGAGCAAGGGGGGGAATGGCAGTGACCCAGAGATGGAGAGCAGGAGGAAGTCTGTCATTTTACTCTTCACCATATCTGGCAGCTTCATACTGCTGTGGCTGATATTTGTTATAGAATTCTTATATTATAGCATTGCAGGAATACATCCCGCTGATTACAATGTTTCTTTATATACCTTTCGACAAGTCGGATATATACTGCGGAATTTAAGTTGCTGCACAAACACATTTATTTACGGGGTGACCCAGTCCAAGTTCAGAGAGCAGTTGAAGAGCGCGGTGAAATATCCGTTTACCTCAATTATACATTTAATTAATAAACAGAACAACTGAGCACAGGCCAGAGGCGGGTCCCAGTGTTTCCAGTCCAGGAATATAATATTTAGCCCCAGACTTCCATCCCCTGAATTACACCAGGAATGGCTGGTGATCTGATAATACACCCAGCGACCTGTTTAGGACACGGCACTATTTCTGATTGACATGTCCCACCTTGTCTTTCTGGTCAGCACCACGAGCTTGTTGCATTCTGTCAGAGTTCTTCTGTAAAGGGTCACTGCAGCTATTTAGTGAAGGAATTCATTGCAGCTTCCAGAGTGAGAAGCTCGTCAATAGTTAGGTCGGCAGAGTGGAGCTGTAGTTCAGAGGATACATTACATAGAATAGACAGCACAGAAACATATAGATCGGCCCGACTAGTCTGTGTTGGTGTTTATGCTCCAGACCAGTCTCCTCCCATTGCAAAAACGTCGTCTCAGCCTCTCAGCATATCTTTTATTTTATGTTCTCTCATTTACTCGTCTAGTTTCCCTTTGACAGCATCTGAACTATGTATCTCAACCACTTCCTGACGTAGGGAGTTCCACATTCTAACCACTCTCTGAGTAAATACATTGTTCTTTATTTCCCTATTGGTGTTATTAGTGATTATCTTGCATTTATGGTTCCACAGATTTGGATGCTCCCACGAGTATAAACTTTTCTGTCACCGTCGACCCGGTCCAAAACAATCATAATTTTCAAGACTTCGATCAGGACTCCTCTATGTTCTCTGTCTTCTACAGGAACCAAGCACAACCTGTTCAATCGTTCCTGATAACTGTTATCTTTCAGTTCTGGTGCAGTCCAACCAAACATTTGTGAGACCGTACTAGTGGCCCCCATCACCATCTCCATTGCCCTAGCCACCGACTCCATCCCTCTTCCTGTCAGCAGTCGAAGGCTGAACCCAGCCGTTCGCAACCTTAGCGTCTTATTTGAGCAGGAGATGGTCTTCCGTCCCCATATCCACTCCTTCACCAGGACGGCATCTTTGTGCCTCTGTTGCAGTTAATTTGCTGCTCAAAACTTCATCCGTGCCATTACCAGCTCTGGATATGACTCCTCCAATGCTCTCCTGTGTGGCTTCCAATCTCCCACCATCCATATACCTCAGCTCATCCAAAACTCTGCTGCCTGTGCCCCTGATTTGCACCTTATCGCAATACCCCATCACACCTATGCTCGCTGACCTACATTGGCTCCCTGTCCGACAGCGCCTCAATTTTAAAATGATCATTCTTGTTTTCAAATCACTTCATGGCCTCTGCAACCTACACCAGTACTTAGTCCTCCTGAAATGTCTGTGCTGCTCCAAATCTGGCAGATTGCACATCCCCGATGTAAACTTCTCCACCAATGGCAGGCATGCTTTCAGCAACCTGGGTCCCAAGTTCTGGGAATCTCTCCCTACACCTCTCCACCTCTAATTCTCCACCTCCTTCAGCTGCCTAGGTCCCAAGCTCTGGGATTCTCTCCCTAAACCTCTCCACCTCACGAACTCCCCTCCTCCTTCAGCTGCCTAGGTCCCAAGCTCTAGCATTCCCTCCCTAAACCTCGTTTCGTCTCTAACTCTCCTCCTCCATTAATATTCCCCTTAAGACTAAATATTTGATGAAGATTATTTGCTAAAACCTCCTTTTGTGCCTCGATGTCAAGATGTCCTTTATTCCCTGTTGGATTTATTAACGGCTGTCTTCAATCTATGTCCCTGAGTTTTGGTATCTCCCACAAGTGGAAACATCTTTTCTCCCTCTACCCTATCAAAGCCTTTCATATCCTGAAAGACACAATCTGACCATCCCTCAGTCTTCTCTTTGCTAAACAAAAGAGCCACGGCCTGTTCAACATTTCCTGATAAGTACACCCTCTCAGTTCTGGTATCATTCCAGGAAATACACTTTGCATCTTCTCCAGTGCCGCGATGTCATTTTATAATATTTACACCAAGGATCCAATCAAGTTTACATAACTTCAATGTTTTACAATTCTATCCTTCGAGACACGAACAAAAGCCTGTTCTTTGTTTTTTATGGATTGATGAACCTCCAGCGCTGCATTTAGTGATTGGTGTAAATGTACTGCCCCATCCCTCTGTTCCTCATTCCTGTTTAGATAATTATTTTCCAAGGAGAATGTCACTTTCATATTCTTCCTATTAAAACGCACCAACTCACACTCCTCTATTTTGATGTATTGTGTTCCTAACACAGATGAGACTGCACACAGTGAGATTAAAGTAACAGTGACCTAAGTCTTTATTAAGATACTCCAGAGTGAGGAACAGGCCTTAGAGGCCGGCTTATATACAGTGCTCCCAAGGGATGCTGGGATCCCTTGGGACTTCAGGGGATGCGCTCCCTGGTGGTGGAACATGGGAGTGCATGCTTTACAGATACACAACAGAAGTTCCTTTGCAATTTACACGCCCAGTTTGCAAGTTTATTAATGTATTCAATGTTTTTTGCCGCTTAGCTCCACAGTGTTAACGATACACGCCCATTGTGGAAGCATCCACAAAATTAGAAATTTCACTCCCGCTTCCCGAGTCCGAATTGGTTATGTAAATGTTGAACAGGAGTGGTCCCAGCACCGATGCTTGTGGAACATCACTTCTCACCTTTGCCAGTTTCGCTGCTTTTGATTTAAATTGGCTTAGAAATAAACCCTAATTCACTGTTTCATTTGAATCGCTTTGCTGACCTGCGATACAGTTTTTAAAGATTTGTTCACCTGAACCACAATTCACTTTGATCTTCTGGCCCATTCAGTTTCTTATTTGCTAATGTGTAGGTGATCGTAGAATCATAGAATTGTACAGCGCAGAGAGAGTCCATTCGGCAAATCGTGCCGGCTCTGTTTCTTTGGTAGAGATTTCCAATTAATCCCACTCCTCTGCTCTATCGCCTGTATCTTTTTTACTTCAAATATTTTTCGCAAATTCCCTTTTGAAAGTTACTATTGAATGTGCTTCCTCCTCCCTTTCAGACAGTTCATTCCAGATCACAACATCTCGCTGTTTAAACAAAATTTTCCTTCAGTCGTTTCTGGTTCTTTTGCCAATCACATTAAATCTGTGTCCTCTGGTTACCGACCCACATGTCATTGGAAACATTTGCTCCTTTATCACTTTATTGAAACTATTTAGGACTTTGAAGACGTCTATTGAATCTCTTCTTAGCCTTCTCTGCTCTGAGGACAACATACCGAGCTTCTACAATCTCTCCACATAACTGAAATCCCCCATCCCTGGAGCAATTCTGGTAAATCTCCCTTAACCATCTCAGTTCTAAGGAGAACAACCCCAGCATCTCCCGTCTCTCCACGTAACTAAAGGACCATATTCCGGGAACCATTCTGGTCAATTTCTCATTAACATAATTACATGAGTACATAAGAAATAGGAACAGGAGTAGGCAATTCTGCCCCTCGATCCTGCTACGTCATGCAATAAGATAATGGCTGATATGATCCTGGACTCAGCTCCACATTCCCGCCCACTTCCCATAACCCCTTATCTCCTTATCGCTCAAGAAACTGTCTATCTCTGTCTTAAGTGTATTCAATGTCCCAGCTTTCACAGCTCTCCGAGGCAGCAAATTCCATAGATTTACAAGACTCCGAGAGAAGAAATTCCTCCTCATCGCAGTTTTAAATGGGGGGCACCTTATTCTAAGATCATGCCCTCTAGTTCTAGTCTCCCGCATCAGTGGAAACATCCTCTCTGCATCCACCTTGACAAGCCCCCTCATAATATTATACGTTTCAATAAGATCACCTCGCATTCTTCTGAACTGCAATGAATAGAGGCCCAACTTACTCAACCTTTTCTCATAAGTCTACTACCCCATCCCCGGAATCAACCGAGTGAACCATCTCTGAATTGCCTCCAAAGCAAGTTTTTCCTTTCGTAATTATGGAAACCAAAATTGCACGCAGTATTCCTGGTGTCGCTTCACCAATACGTTGTACAACTGTAGCAAGACATCCCTGATTTTGTACTCCATCCACTTTGCAATAAAGGCCAAGATACCATTGGCCTTCCTGATAAATATATGTAACTACATACTATGCTTTTGTGTTTCATGCGCAAGTACCCCAAGTTCCCGCTGTAATGCGGCCCTTTGCAAACTTTCTCCATTAAATAATAACTTGCGCTATGATTTATCCTGCCAAAGTGCTAGACCTCACACTTCCCAATATTATACTCCATCTGCCAATTTTTTGACCACTCATTTAGCCTTTTGCAGATTTTATGTGTCCTCCTCACACATTGCTTTTCCTCCCATCTTTGTATCGTCAGTGAACTTGGCTACGTTACACTCGGTCCCTTCTTCCAAGTTATTAATATAGATTGTAAATAGTTGGGGTCCCAGCACTGATACCTGTGGCACCCACTAGTTACTGATTGCCAACCAAGAAATGAACCATTTATCCTGAATCTTTGTTTTCTGTTAGTTAGCCAATCCTCCAACCATGATAAACTATTACCCCCAACCCCATGAACTTTTATCTTGTGCAGTAACCCTTTATGTGGCACCTTGTCAAATGTCTTCTGGGATTCGAAATACACCACATCCACTGCTTCCGCTTTATCTACCCCATTCGTTACATCCTCAAAGACCTCCAGTAAATTTGTCAAACATGACTTCCCCTTCATAAATCCATGCTGACTCTGTCTGACCGAATTTTGCTTATCCAAATGTCCTGCTACTGCTCCTTTAATAATGGACTCCAACATTTTCCCAAGCACAGATGTTAGGCTAACTGGTCTATAGTTTCCTGCTTTTTGTTTGCCTCCTATATTAAATAGGAGGCGTTCAATTTGCAGTTTTCCAATCTGCTGGGACCTCTCCAGAATCCAGGGAAATTTTGTAAATTCAAACAATGCATCCACAATCCCTGCCACTAGTTCTCTTAAGACCCGAGGATGCAAGCCATCAGGTCCAAGGGATTCACCTGCCTTTTGTCCCATTATCTTACTGAGAACCACCTCCTTAGTGATTTTGATTGTGTTAAGTTCCTCCCCCGCTATTACCCTATGACTATCCACAGTCGGAATATTGTTAGTATCCTCTACTGTAAAGACTGATACAAAATAATTGTTTAGAGTTTCTGCCATCTCCATGTTCCCCATTACTAATTCCCCGGTCTCGTCCTCTCAGGGGCCAACATTTACTTTCGCCACTTTTTAATTTCATATACCGAGGGAAACACCTGACCATCTCTGCTCAAATCAGAACAACACCAGTATCTCCAGTCAGTCCATATAACTGAGGTCCCCATTCCTCGTATCAATCTGCCATTAATATCCTCTGTTCCAAGGAGAAGAACCCCTTTTCTCCAGTGTCTCCACATAACTGAAGACCCTCATCCATGGAACCACTCTAGAATTTCTCTTCTGTACATGCTCCAATGCCTTGACATTTTATCCCAATGTGAGGTGCCCTGAAATGAACACCATACCCCAGCTGAAGCCTAAACAGTGTTTTATAATATCTTAACATAACTTCCTTGCTTCTGTGCTCTATGGCACTATTAATGAAGCAAATGGCACAGAATGACATTTAACATCCTTTTCAACTTTCCAGCAGCCTTCAAAAATTTGTGTAAATACACACCCAGGTCTCTCTGTC
This sequence comes from Pristiophorus japonicus, assembly GCF_044704955.1. NCBI lineage: Eukaryota > Metazoa > Chordata > Chondrichthyes > Pristiophoridae > Pristiophorus > Pristiophorus japonicus. The sequence continues at coordinate 168,023 of NW_027254379.1, read as the reverse complement.
CTTGCTCTCGCTTTAAATTGTACAATTTAGTTCATATTGCCTCTCCTCAATCTTCCTACCAACATACTTTACTTCATAATTAAATTTCATCTGCCATGTGTCTGCCAATTTGAATCAGAGTTAGGGATATGTTGTAAGGGAAGGGTTTGGATTTGGATTGAAACGCCATCCTGGAAGTGTAGGATCAGGTCATGGACTTCTCTTTAGCTCTCAGACCCTCCAGCCTGAATAACGTTGCTGGGCATTTAGTGCCTGTTTTAGGCTCCACTGATATGTTATTCGATTGATGCAAAATTGGTAATTAGCTTTTATTTTTTCTTTTCTCTATCAGTAAGTAATATTTAGCATTGTTGTTGCCAAATTAAGATTATCTAAGGGTTAATTCATGGCAGGACAGCTCGGACACGTGTTATACTCCTCCTAAACTATGTGGGAAGTAAGGGACGCTTCCGCTGTCCCTGACGACTACGTGTGCGGGAAGTGTATTTTCCTCCAACTCCTGACAGACCGCATTGCAGCGCTGGAACTGCGGGTGGATGGACTCTGGAGCATCCACGATGCTGAGAAAGACGTAAAGAGCACGTTTAGCAAGTTGGTCTTACCGCAGGCAAAGGGTACACAGCCAGATAGTAAATGGGTGACCAGCTGGAAGAGTAGTACATGGAAGGTAGTGCAGGGGTTCCCTGCACATCAGATACACCGCTTTGGGTACTGTTGAGGGAGATGATCCATCAGGCGAAGCAGCAGCAGCCAGGTTCATGGCACCGTGGGTGGCTCTGCTGGACAGGAGGGCAGGAAAAAAAAGTGGGAGTGCTATTTTGATAGCGGATTTGATTGTCAGGGGAATAGATAGGCATTGCTGCGGCCGCAACCGAGAGTCCAGGATGTCATGTTGCCTCCCTGGTGCGAGGGTAAAGATGTCTCAGACGGGTGCAGGACATTCTGAAAAGGGAGGGTGAACAGCCAGTTGTCATGGTGCATATAGGTAACAACGATACCGGTAAAAAAAAGGGATGAGTTCCTCCGAGACGAATTTAAGGAACGAGGTGCTAAATTAAAATGTAGGACCTCAAAGGTAGAAATCTCAGGATTGCTACCAGTGCCACGTGCTCGTGTGCTAGTCAGAGTAGGAATCGTCGGAAAGCTCATATGAATACGTGGCTTGAGGAGTGGTGCAGAAGGGAACGATTCAAATTACTGGGACACTGGAACCCGTTCTGGGAAAGGTGAGACCAGTACAAACCGGATGGTCTGCACCTGTGCAGGACCGGAACCAATGTCCTAGCTGGAGTGTTTGCTAGTGCTGTTGGGGAGGAGTTAAACTAAAATGGCAGGGTGATGGGAACCAATGCAGGGAGACAGAGGGAAATAAAATGGAGGCAGAATAGTAAACGAGGAGGGCAGAGAAAAGCAAGGCAAAATACAAAAAGGACCACATTGCAGAAAAATTCTAAAGGGGCAAAGTGCGTTAAAAAGAGAAGCCTGAAGGCTGTGTGCCTCAATGAGAGAAATATTCGGAATAAGGTGGACGAATTAACTGCGCAGACAGCAGTTAACGGATATGATGTAATTGAAGACGATAAGAACATAAGACCATAAGAATCAGGAACAGGAGTAGGCCATCTCGCCCCTCGAGCCTGCTCCGCCATTCAACAAGATCATGGCTAATATGGCCGTGGACTCAGCTCCACTTGCCCGCCCGCTCCCCATACCCCTTGCTTCCCTTATTGGTTAAAAATCTATCTATCTGTGACTGGAATACATTCAATGAGCTAGCATCAACTGCTTTCTTGGGCAGAGAATTCCACAGATTCACAACCCTCTGGGAGAAGGAATTTCTTCTCAACTCTGTTTTAAATTGGCTCCCCCGTATTTTGAGACTGCGCCCCCTAGTCCTAGTCTCCCGACCAATGGAAACAACCTCTCTGCCTCTATCTTGTCTATCCCTTTCATTATTTTAAATGTTTCGATAAGATCACCCCTCATCCTTCTGAACTCCAACAAGTAAAGACCCAGTCTACTCAATCTATCATCACAAGTTAATCCCCTCATCTCCAGAATCAGCCGAGTGAATCATCTCTGTACCCCCTCAAAAGCTAGTATATCCTCCAGGTGCGGCCTCACCAATACCCTGTACAGTTGCAGCAGGACCTCCCTGCTTTTGTATTCCATCCCTCTCGCAATGAAGGCCAACATTCCATTCGCCTTCCTGATTACCTGCTGCACCTGTAAACTAACTGTTTGGGATTCATGCAGAAGGACCCCCAGGACCCTCTGCACCGCAGCATGTTGTAATTTCTCCCCATTCAAATAATATTCCCTTTTACTGTTTTTTTCCCCAAGGTGGATGACCTCACAATATCCGACATGGTATTCCATCTGCCAAACCGTAGCCCATTCGCTTAACCTATATAAATCTCTTTGCAGCCTCTCTGTTTCCTCTACACAACCGGCTTTCCCACTAATCTTTATGTCATCTGCAAATTTTGTAATACTACACTCTGTCTCCTCTTCTAGGTCATCTATGTATATTGTAAAAAGTTGTGGTCCTAGCCCCGATCCCTGTGGCACACCAGTAACAACCGATTTCCAACCTAACCCAAAAAGGACCCATTTATCCCGACTCTCTGCTTTGTGTTAGCTAGCCAATTCTCTATCCATGCTAATACATTTCCTCTGACTCTGCGTACGTTTATCTTCTGCAGTAACATTTTGTGTGGCACCTTATCGAATGCCTTTTGAAATCTAAATACACCACATCCATCGGTACACCTCTATCCACCATGCTCGTTATATCCTCAAAGAATTCCAGTAAGTTAGTTAAACATGATTTCCCCTTCATGAATCCATGTTGCGTCTGCTTGATGGCACTATTCCTATCTAGATGTCCCGCTATTTCTTCCGTAATGATAGTTTCAAGCATTTTCCCCACTACAGAAGTTAAACTAACCGGCCTATATTTACCTGCCTTTTGTCTGCCCCCTTTTATAAACAGATGCGTTAATTAGCTGCTTTCCAATCCGCTGGTACCTCACCAGAGTCCAGAGAAATTTGTTAGAGTTTAACAAATGCATCTGTTATAACTTCCGCCATCTCTTTTAATACTGTGGGATGCATTTCTTCAGGACCAGGGGACTTGTCTACCTTGAGTCCCATTAGCCTGTCCAGCACTACCCCCCTAGTGATAGTGATTGTCTCAAGATCCTCCCTTCCCACATTCGTGTGACCAGCAATTTTTGGCATGGTTTTTGTGTCTTCCACTGTGAAGACCGAAGCAAAATATTTGTTTAAAGTCTCAGCCATTTCCACATTTCCCATTATTAAATCCCCCTTCTCATCTTCTAAGGGACCAACATTTACTTTAGTCACTCTTTTCCGTTTTATATATCTGTAAAAGCTTTTACTATCTGTTTTTACGTTTTGCGCAAGTTTACTTTCGTAATCTATCTTTCCTTTCTTTATTGCTTTCTTTGTCATTCTTTGCTGTCGTTTAAAATTCTCCCAATCTTCTAGTTTCGCACTAACCTTGGCCACCTTATACGCATTGGTTTTTAATTTGATACTTTCCTTTATTTCCTAGGTTATGCACGGCTGGTTATCCCTTCTCTTACCGCCCTTCTGTTTCACTGGAATATATTTTTGGTGAGCACTATGAAAGTGCTCCTTAAAAGTCCTCCACTTTTCCTCAATTGTGCCACCATTTAGTCTGTGTTTCCAGTCTACTATAGCCCACTCTGCCCTCATCACTCTGTAGTCCCCTTTGTTAGGCATAGTACGCTTGTTTGAGACACTACTTCCTCACCCGACATAATCTTTGGAGAGAGACCTGGAAGTTATCGAACACGAATCTTTGGAGAGAGACCCGGGATTTATCGGACACTGATCTTTAGAGGTGACAGGACAAGTTGAGAAGGCTGTTAAAACCGAATTCAGGATCTTTAGCTTCATAATTTTAGGCAGAGAGTGCAAAAGCAAGGACATTTTGTTAAACCTTTAAAAAACACTGCTTCTTCCTGAACTGTACTATTGTGTCCAATTCTGAGAATCACACTTAATGAAGGATGTCTAGGCCTTGGATAAGGCATTGACCAGATTTACTGAAATGGTACCAGAAATGAGACGTTTCAGTTGTATGGACAGATTGCAGAAGCTAGGGTTGTTCTCCTTACAGCAGAGAAGATTAAGCAGAGATTTAATAGAGTTGTTCATGTTTATGAGCGGTTTGAATAGAGTAAATGAAGAGAAACTGTTCCCGGTGGCTGATGGGTTGACAACCAAAAGAGACTGATTTAAGATAATTGGCAAAAAAACAGAGGGAAAATGAGGAGAATGTGTTTTTTGCAGCGAGTTTTCATCTGGAATGCAAAGTCTTAATATGTGAGTGAAGCAGATTCAATAATGATCTGTAATTGGCACTAAAACTCGGAATGTGCGGTTTTTACCAGTGTAGTTTTAGATCCTTTAAAACATATCCATTAATATTTGTAAAAAATGCTTTCCCTTCAATATTTAATGACATGCCATTTTAATTAAAGTTTAATATGTGAGGTATTTTTATTTATGCTAACTGTAGATATATGTTTTAGGTATTTCCATTCATACTGATGATCACGTGGCCAAAGGGAAGCTTGAAAACCTCTAGCGCCCCTGAGAGGAATGGGCTTTTCCCCACACATACCGCTTAAGTCTCCTTAACCCCTGGACCCACCGGTGCGTGGGCCTCTCCCCACACATACCCCTTAAGTCTCCTTAACCCCTGGACCCACCGGTGTGTGGTTCTCTCCCCACACAAACCCCGAGAGTCTCCATAACCCCCGAAAGCACCATACATGGGCCTCCCACCACAAATACCCAGATATTCCCATCAAACACTCCCAGGTTAGGTACATAGTAAAACTCGCTAAACACTGTCCCATCAGACACTCCCAGGGTGGGGACAGCACGGGTAAGATACAGAGTAAAGCTTCCTCCACACTGCCCCATCGAACGCTCCCAGGACGTATCGAGCACGGGTTAGATAGAAAATAAAGCTCCCTCTACACTGTCCCATCAAACACTCCCAGGTCAAGTACAGCACAGGTTAGATACAGAGTAAAGCTCCCTCTACACTGACCCATCAAACACTCCAAGGGCAGGTACAGGGGGTTAGATACAGAGTAAAGCTTCCTCGACACTGTCCCATCAAACACTCCCAGGACAGGTACAGGGGGTTAGATACAGAGTAAAGCTCCCTCTACATTGTCCCATTAAGCACTCCCATGGCAGGTACAGCACGGGTTAGATACAGAGTAAAGCTCCCTCTACACATTCTCATCAAACACTCCCAGGGCAGGTAGAGCACGGGGTTAGATACAGAGTAAAGCTCCCTCTTCACTGTCCCATCAAACACTCCCAGGGCAGGTACAGCACGGGGTAGATACAGAGTAAAGCTCCCTCTACACTGTCCCAGCAAACACTCTCAGGACAGGTAGAACACGGGTTGGATAGAGAGTAAAGTTCCCTTTAGTTATATTTCTGAGCACGGCCCATTATTCGGACAGCATGGGTTGGATTTCGAGTAAACTTCCCTCTACACTATCCCATCAAACAGTCCCAGTGCGGGTACAGCATGGGTTGGATAGGGAGTAAAGTTCCCTTTAGTTATAATTCTGAGCACGGCCCATTATTCGGACAGCAATTTTCCAGGCTCTGGGGTCGCAGGTCCTACACATCAAATGGAGCCTGAATTAATCTTGCCTTCTGCCGGGAATCCTGGACGGATCTGAAAGTCGGATTGGTGTCAGTCCCTTTGTTATTTTGCTCAGGGGTGAAGGTGTGCCTGTGGTGTGGGGGGCAGAAGGGTGTGTCAGCCAAAACAAGTGTCACAGCCTTAGAAGTGGAGCCTGGCCATTCAGCGGGGATATCAGGAAGCACTTCTTCACAAAAAGGGCAGTAGAAATCTGGGAATCTCTCCCCCAAAATACTGTGCACTCCGAGCATGAATTGAAAATGCTAACACTGTAATGGACAGATATTTGTCGCGTAAGGTTTTTAAGAAAGCAAGGCAGCTAGATGGAGTTATGATACAGGCCAGCCATTAACTAATCGAATGGTGGACCAGGCTAGAGGGGCTGAATGGTCTCTTTCTGTTCGACCGACAGGCTACTGAGAGGTGTACTGAACACCGAATGATACATTAGCAGTCTCCTCTTCGGCAGTGGTGGGCTGCACCAACAGAAAATCTCCAAGTAACAAGAGCAGTGCTTTCAATGTTTTTCGGTGAGCCCCTCAGAGTTACAATGAGACAGCTGGTGTGCAGAAACTATTTATTTGGACCTGGAGAGTATTCTGCAGTTAATAACCACATGCACACATATACGGGGGAGTGAGGGGTGGGGGTCAGGGCAATTGGCTCCACCTTGGGCATTATAAAATGGTAGACCACGAACAAAGACCAACAGCATCAATGTGCCTCCCATGCAGTTTTTCTTATCAATAAACGGAGGAACCAATCCGAGTAATTATTCAGCTGGTGAAAATTTGAAGGAATTATTTGCCACGACATACAGTCGGGCAACTAAAGTCAGAGCTCCCTGGTTGATGAAACAGACAGAGATTATGATGAAGCAGAAAAAGAACGTGTATTATAGATGTCAGGTTACAAATACATCTGAGAATCAGACTGCATATAGAAAGATCAGCGAAGTGAAACAGAAAATATAGGGGCAATGAGAGGGTATGCAAATAGAATGGTAGTCAACATAAAAGGTAATTTGAAATCTTCTATATGCATACTTATAGCAAAAGCGTAGTAAGAAGAAGGGTGGAGCCGATTCGGGACCAACAAGGAGACCGATGCTATGTTGGCCTTCATAGAAAGGGGATTTGAATATAGGAGCAGGGAGGTCTTACTTCAGTTGTGCAGGCCCTTGGCGAGGCCTCACCTGGAATATTGTGTTCAGTTTTGGTCTCCTAATCTGAGGAAGAACGTTCTTGATATTGAGGGAGTGCAGCGAAGGTTCACCAGACTGATTCCAGGGATGGCTACACTGACATATGAGGAGAGACTGAATCGACGGGGCCTTTATTCACTTGAGTTTAGAAGGATGTGGGGATCTTATAGAAACGTATAAGATTCTGACTGGACTGCACAGGTTAGATGCGCAAAGAATGATCCCGACGTTGGTGAAGTCCAGAACCAGAGGAGATAGTCTTAGGATAAGGAGTAGGCCATTGAGGACTGAGATGAGGAGAAACTTCTTTACTCAGAGAGTTGTTAACATGTGGAATTCCCTACCGCAAAGAGTTGTTGATGCCAGTTCATTGGATATATACGGTTAAAGAGATCAAGGGGTATGGAGAGAAAGCAGGAAAGGGGTAATGAGGGAATGATCAGCCATGATCTTATTGAATGGTGGTGCAGGCTCGAAGGACCAAATGGCCTACTCCTGCCATGGTTCTATGGTTCTATGTTTCCATGCATAAACCATAGATGATGGCATCTCTCTTCAACAAGGAAGAAGATGCTGCCATTGACATGGGATGGAGGGGGGTAGAGGCGACTTGTTGGTTAAAAATGGATAAATAAGAGGTATTGGAATGCTGGCTAAATTTAAAGTAGATACATGAGCAGGAGTGGATGGGAAGTTGACGGATTTGAGAGAGGAAATTGCGGAGATTCTGGACATATTATTCCAAACCTCCATAGGTACGTGTGTGGTGCTGAACGACTGAAGAATTGCAAATGTTACACTATTGTTCAAGAAATGGTGTACCAATAAGCCCAGCAACCACAGGCCATTCAGCTTAAACTCGGTAGCGGGTAAGCTTTTAGAAACAGTAATCCAGGATAAAATTAACAGTCACTTGGCCAAGTGTGGATTAATTAAGGAAAGCCACCACAGATGTATTAATGGTAAATCATGTTTAAGCAACTTGATAGAGATTTTTGATGCGGTAACAAGGAGGGTTGGTGAGGACAATGCGGTTGACGTAATATACATGGATTTCTAAAAGACTTTCGGCAAAGTGCCACATAATAGACTTTCCAGCAAAGTTAAAGCCCATGGAATAAAAGGGGCAGTGGTAGCATGGATTGAAAATTTGCTATGCGACAGGAAACAGAGTGGTGGTGAACGGTTGTTTTTATGGACTTGAGGAAGGTATACAGTGGTGTTCCCCAGGGTTCGTTACTAGGACCACTGCTTTTCTTGATATATATTAATGATTTGAACGTGCGTATACAGGGCAAATTAGCAAAATTTGCAGATGACAGAAAATGTATAAGTATTGTGAACAGTGTGGAGGAGAGTGATAGACTTCAGGAAGACATAGGCAGCCTCGTGAAGTAGGCTGCAATTTAATTCAGTAAAGTGTGAATTGATACAGTCTGGTAGGAATAATAAGAGGAATTATAAAGCTATATATACAATCCTAAAATGCGTGCATGAACAGGAGGATCAGGTATAAAAATCAATTAAAAGTGCTTATGGGATCCTGAGCTTCATAAACAGTTGTATAGAGTACACAAGTTTGGGAATTATGCTGAACCTGTTAAAAAAATGGTTTGGCCTCAACTGGAGTATTGTGTCCAAATCTTGGCACCTCTCTTTGGGAAAGATGTGAAGTTTGTGAAGGCCTTGGAGAAGATGCAGAATGATTTCAGGGATGAGGGACTTCAGTTACATGGATACATTGAAGAAGCTGGGGTTGTTCTGCTTGGAGCAGAGAAGATTGAGAGGAGATTTGATAGAGTTGTTCAAACTCATGATGGGTCTGGACAGAGAAGATCGAGAGAAGCTGGCAGTACAGGCAAAATGCAGCAGGCACAGATTTGAGGTGATGGGCAAAAGATCCAAATTATTTTTTCATCCAGCGTGTTGTTAAGAACTGGAATGCGCTGCCTGAAAGCGTGGTGGATTTAGACTCAATCTTATCTTTCCAGCAGGGAGTTGGAAAAGTAGCTGTGGAAAAAAAATCGCAGGGCTATGGTGAAGGGACAGGGGAGTGGACGAGCTGAGATTCGGCACGGGCTCGACAGGCCGAAGGAACTTGTTCTGTGGGGTAAACATACAATGATTCTATGCAGTACCTGCCTTGGGAATCTTTCATGAGGACAATGTAGAGGCAGCTTTACTCTGTATCTAACCCGTGCTGTACTTTCCCTGGGAGTGTTTGATGGGACAGTGTAGAGGGAGCTTTACGCTGTATCTAACCCCCTGTACCTGCCCTGGGAGTGTTTGATGGGACAGTGTAGAGGGAGCTTTACTCTGTATCTAACCCCGTGCTGTACCTGCCCTGGGAGTGTTTGATGGGACAGTGTAGAGGGAGCTTTATTCTGTATCTAACCCCGTGCTGTAACTGCCCTGGGAGTGTTTGATGGGACACTGTAGAGGGAGCTTTACTCTGTATCTAACCCGTGCTGTACATCTCCTAGGACTGTTTGATGGGACACTGTAAAGGGAGCTTTACTCTGTACGTAACCTGTGCTGTAGCCGGCTTACCCGTTATTGTACTGCACATGTACAGAATCTGACAGTGAGACACATTGGGCTTTAAAGTAGCAGAGGGGAATGAATCGTTCCATTTTAGGTGATGATTTTATTCCAGTTGTATTTCTTATTTGAAAACTAAAGAGAATTCATTTTCACGAGAGCCCAAGGTGGAATTGTAATCGTGTTGTCCAGATCATTGTCTACGGTACTGATGTAATGAGCAACATCAGCACCATCTCACGAAATCTGACAATGGTTGTGCTATGCCACAGCAGATTCTGTTTCTATTTCCATCCAAACATGTCTCGGGCCTCAGGTTTTGTATATTCCTTCTTTCTGTGTTTGATGACTCTGAAGTTGCTCAGTTTACATATGCATCGCTCCCATCTGTATACTGATATCTCCCCGAGAGAAGGAATATTGTGGGACCCCAGTTAGCGTACAGACATATCGACTCGTTAAAGGGACTGAGAGAAAACAGTCAGTGTACAGACATCTCCCCTAGGTAGAGGGACTGAGAGACATCAGTCAGTGTTCAAACATCGCCCTGAGAGAGTAGGGAGAGACACAAGTTAGTGTACAGATATCTCGCTGAGAAAAATGGGTCTGAGACACCAGTCAGTGTACAGACATCTCCCTGAGCGAATTGGAGAGACACGGAAGTGTACAGATATCTCCCTGAGAAAGAGGGGACTATGAGTCCCAAGTCAGTCAGTTTACAGACAGCTCCCTGAGCGAGTATGGAGAGACACCAGTCAGTTTACAGATATCTCCCTGAGAAAGAGCGGTTTGTGAGACATCTGTCAAGTTGTCAAATATTTCCATGAGCGCGAGGGGCTGAGAAACACCAGTCAGTGCACAGTTATCACCGTGAGAGAGATGGAATGAGAAACGTTCGACTATATAAAAATATCTTCCTGAGGGAGAGAGCGCTGAGAGACAAAATTCTGTGTATAAATACATCCCTGAGGGTAAGGGGCAGAGAGAAACCAGAACGTGTACACATATACCAATCAGGAAGAGGCACAGAGAGACACCAGTCACTGTACAGATATCTCCGTGAGGATGAGGGACAGAGAGACACCCGTCAGTGCACAGATATCAACCTGAAGAAAGTGGGACTGAGAGGTACCAGTCAGTGTACAGTTATCTCGCTGAGGGAGAGGGGTCTGAGAGACACCAGTCAGTGCACAGATATATCCGTGTGAGACACAATTCAGTGTTCACATGTCTCTCAGGGGGAGGGGTGACTGAGAGAAAACATTCATTGTACAGATATCATTGTGTGGGAATGGCACAGAGAGAGGTCAGTCAGTGTAGAGACATCTCCCTTCGAGAGGGTGCTGACAGACACCAGTCCCTTTACTGATATCTCCCTGTGAGAAAATCACTGAGAAGTATCAGTCAGTTGACAGATACTTCCTCGAGAGAGAGGACTGAGAGACACCTGTCTGTTTACAGACATCTCGCTGAAGGAGCGGAACTGGAAGCCAATAGTCAGTGTACAGATTTCTTCCCTATGAGAGGTTCAAAGAGTGAACATACAGTGTACAGATATCTCGCTGATGGAGAGGGGCTGGGAGACACCATTCATTGTACAGAAAACTCCCTGAGGATGAGAGTCTGAGAGATACCAGTCAGCGTACATATATCTCCTTGTGAGACATCAGTTTGTGTATCTGAGAGAGGGGATGCAGCGGCCCCAGTTAGTGTACAGATATCTCCCTGTGGGAAACCAGTCAGTGCAAAGAGGGTAATGGTGAGGGAGACACCACTCATTGAGCAGACATCTCCCTGAGCGAGAGAGGACTGAGAGACACCAATATGTGTAGATACATCACCCCGAGAGTCAACATAAATTAAAAAGACATCTCCCTGAGACAGAGAGATTGAGTGACACCAGCCAGTGTACAGATATCACACAGAGGGAGAGGAGGTGAGAGACAACAGAAAGTGAACCGATATCTGCCCTGAGGGATCGGCACAGAGAGACAATCAGTGTTAAGATATTTCCCTCATGGAGAGGGACTGAGTGACACCAGTCAGTGTAAAGATATTTCCTTCGTGGAAAGGGACTGAGAGACACCAGTCAGTTTACTGATAACTCCCTTAAAGAGAAGCAATGAGAGATACCAGGCAGTGAACATATATCTCCCCATGACATAGTAGTCAGCGTACAGATATCTCCCTGAGGGAGAGGGACTGAGAGACACCAGTCAGTGTACAGATATCTCCCACAGGGAGAGGGACTGGGAGACAAAGGTCATGTTTCCTGACTTCTCCCCGAGAAATATAATTGGGAGACACTAGTTAGTGCAATCATATCACCATGTGAGACAAGAGTCAGTGTATAGATATATCGGTGAGGAAATGGACAGAGCAATATCAGTGAGAGCACAAATATCTCCACGAGGGAGAGGGAGACAGCAATCAGTGTACAGATATCCCGCTCTGGGAGAGTGACTGAGAGACAACGGTCAGTTTCACGATTTTGAAATAAAAGAGATGGAATGAGAGACACCAGTCAGCGGACAAGTATCTCCCTGAGAGACAACATAAATTATAAAGACATCTAGCTGAGAGAGAGTGGATTGAGAGGCAGCAGTCAGTGTACAGATATCTACCTGATGGAGAGCGGACTGAGAGACACCAGTCAGTGTACAGATATCTCCTTGAGGGAGAGGGGACTGAGAGACACCAGTCAGTGTACAGATATCTCCTAGAGGGAGAGGGACTGAGAGACACCAGTCAATGTACAGATAACACCCTGAGGGAGAGGGACTGAGAGAGACAAGTCAGTTTACAGATATCTCCCTGAGGGAGAGTGACTGAGAGACAACAGTCAGTGTACAGATATGTCCATGAGGGAGAGCGACTGAGAGACACCAGTCAGTGTACAGATATTTCCCTGAGGGAGAGGGACTGAGAGACACCAGTCAGTGTACAGATATTTCTCTGAGGGAAAGGGACTGAGAGACCAGTTAGTGTAAAGTTATCTCCCTGAGCGCGAGGGACAGAGAGACACAAGTCATGTACAGATATCTCCTTGCGAAGAGCGGCTGAGAGACACCAGTCAATGTACATATATCTCCCTGAGAGGGTGGGACTAAGGGACACCAGTCAGCCTACAGATATCGCTCTGAGAGAGAGAACTGGGAGCGACCATTCAGTTTGCAGGGAATTCCCTGAGGATGAAGGACTGGGGGACAACAATCAGTGTACATACATCTCCATCACTGAAAGTGACTGAGAGACATCAGTCAGTTTACTGATATCTCCCTTTGAGAAAAAGCAATGAGAGACACCAGTCAGTGCACAGACATTTCCCTGAGAATGGGGACAATGAGACAGGTGTCTACGTACAGATTTCACCCTTTGCGAGAGGGAATTGGAGATACCAGTCAGCGTAAAAATGTCTCCCTGAGGGAGAGGGACTGAGAGTCACCAGTAAGTGTACAGATATCACACTGAGAGGGAGGTACGGAGAGACACCATTCAGTGTACAGATATCTCTCTGAGGGAGAGGGACTGAGAGATTACAATCAGTGTACAGATATGTACTGAGGGAGAGGGACTGAGAGACACTAGTCAGTGTACAGACATCTCCTTCAGGGAGAGGTACTGAGAGACGCCAGACAGTGTACAAACATCACCCTGAGAGGCAGGGAATGAGAGACACCAGTCAGTGTACAGATATCTCTCTGAGGGAGAGCGACTGAGAGAAATCCGTCAGTGCACATATGTGTCCCTGAGGGAGAGGAACTGAGAGACAACAGTCAGTGTACAGATATGTCCATGAGGGAGAGCAACAGAGAGACACCAGTTAGTTTACTTATATCTCCCTCAGAGGGAGGGACTGAGAGACACCAGTCAGTGTACAGATATCTCCTAGAGGGAGAGGGACTGAGAGACACCAGTCAATGTACAGATAACACCCTGAGGGAGAGGGACTGAGAGAGACAAGTCCGTTACAGATATCTCCCTGAGGGAGAGTGACTGAGAGACACTCGTCAGTGTACAGATATCTCCCTGAGGGAGAGGGTCAGAGAGACACCAGACAGCGTACAGATATCACCCTGAGGGAGAGGGGACTGAGCGACACCATTCTGTGTACAGATATCTCCCTGAGAGTGAGGGCTGTGAGACACCAGTCAGTGTACAGATATCACACTGAGAGGGAGGGACTGAGAAACACCAGTCACAGTACAGATAACTCTCTGAGGGAGAGGGCTGAGAGACACCAGTCAGTATACAGATATCTCCCTGAGGGAGAGGGGCGGAGAGACTCCAGTTAGTGTACAGATATCTCCCTGAGGGAGTGGACTGAGAGACACCAGTCAGTGTACAGATATCACCCTGAGCGGGAGGGACAGAGAGACACCAATCAGTGTGCAGATATCTCCCTGAGGGAGAGGGACTGAGATACACCAGTCAATGTGCAGATATCTCCCTGAGGGAGAGGGACTGAGAGACACCAGTCAGCGTACAGATATCTCCCTGAGGGAGAGGGACTGAGAGACACCAGTCAGCGTACAGATATCTCCCAGAGGGAGAGGGACTGAGAGACACCAGTCTGCGTACAGATATCTCCCTGATAGGGAGGGACTGAGAAATACCAGTCAGCGTACAGATATCTCCTTGAGAAGGAGGGCTGTGAGACACCAGACAGTTTATAGATATCAAACTGAGAGGGAGGGACTGAGAAACACCAGTCACAGTACAGATATCTCTCTCTGAGGGAGAGGGCTGAGAGACACCAGCCAGTGTACAAATATCTCCCTGAGAGGCAGGGAATGAAAGGCACCAGTCAGTGTACAGATTTCTCCCAGAGGTAGAGGGACTGAGAGATATCCATCAGTGCACATATATGTCCCTGAGGGAGAGTAACTGGGAGACAACAGTCAGTGTACAGATATGTCCATGAGGGAGAGCGACTGAGAGACACAGTCAGTGTACAGATATTTCACAGAGGGAGAGGGACTGAGAGACACCAGTCAATGTACAGATATTTCTCTGAGGGACAGGGACTGAGAGAACAGTTAGTGTAAAGATATCTCCCTTAGCGGGAGGGACAGAGAGACACCAGTCAGTGTACAGATATCTCCTTGCGGAAGAGCGACTGAGAGACAACAGTCAATGTACATATATCTCCCTGAGAGGGTGGGACTAAGGGACACCAGTCAGCCTACAGATATCGCTCTGATAGAGAGAACTGGGAGCGACCATTCAGTTTGCAGGGAATTCCCTGAGGATGGAGGACTGAGGGACAACAATCAGTGTACATACATCTCCCTCAATGAAAGTGACTGAGAGACATCAGTCAGTTTACTGATATCTCCCTTTGAGAGAAGCAATGAGAGACACCAGTCAGTCCACAGATATTTCCCTGAGAATGGGGACAATGTGACAGGTGTCTACGGAGAGATTTCACCCTTTGCGAGAGGGAATTGGAGAAACCAGTCAGCGTAAAAATGTCTCCCTGAGGGAGAGGGACTGAGAGTCACCAGTAAGTGTACAGATATCTCTCTGAGGGAGCGGGACTGAGAGATACCAGTCAGTGTACAGATATCTCCTTCAGGGAGAGGTACTGAGAGACGCTAGACAGTGCACAAACATCACCCTGAGAGGCAGGGAATGAGAGACACCAGTCAGTGTGCAGATATCTCCCTGAGGGAGAGGAACTGAGAGACAACAGTCAGTGTACAGATATGTCCATGAGGGAGAGCAACAGAGAGACACCAGTTAGTTTACTTATATCTCCCTCAGAGGGAGGGACTGAGAGACACCAGTCAGTGTACAGATATCTCCTAGAGGGAGAGGGACTGAGAGACACCAGTCAATGTACAGATAACACCCTGAGGGAGAGGGGACTGAGAGAGACAAGTCAGTTTACAGATATCTCCCTGAGGGAGAGTGACTGAGAGACACCCGTCAGTGTACAGATATCTCCCTGAGGGAGAGGGTCTGAGAGACACCAGACAGCGTACAGATATCACCCTGAGGGAGAGGGGACTGAGCGACACCATTCTGTGTACAGATATCTCCCTGAGAGTGAGGGCTGTGAGACACCATTCAGTGTACAAATATCACACTGAGAGGGAGGGACTGAGAAACACCAGTGACAGTACAGATATATCTCTGAGGGAGAGGGCTGAGAGACACCAGTCAGTGTACAGATATCTACCTGAGAGGCAGGGAATGAAAGGCACCAGTCAGTGTACAGATATCTCCCAGAGGTAGAGGGACTGAGAGATACCCATCAGTGCACATATATGTCCCTGAGGGAGAGTGACTGAGAGACAACAGTGAGTGTACAGATATGTCCATGAGGGAGAGCGACTGAGAGACACAGTCAGTGTACAGATATTTCACTGAGGGAGCGGGACTGAGAGACACCAGTCAGTGTACAGATATTTCTCTGAGGGACAGGGACTGAGAGACCAGTTAGTGTAAAGTTATCTCCCTGAGCGGGAGGGACAGAGAGACACCAGTCAGTGTACAGATATCTCCTTGCGGAAGAGCGACTGAGAGACAACAGTCAATGTACATGTATTTCCCTGAGAGGGTGGGACTAAGGGACACCAGTCAGCCTACAGATATCGCTCTGAGAGAGAAAACTGGGAGTGACCATTCAGTTTGCAGGGAATTCCCTGAGGATGAAGGACTGGGGACAACAATCAGTGTACATACATCTCCCTCAATGAAAGTGACTGAGAGACATCAGTCAGTTTACTGATATCTCCCATTGAGAGAAGCAATGAGAGACACCAGTCAGTCCACAGATATTTCCCTGAGAGTGGGGACAATGTGACAGGTGTCGACGTACAGATTTCACCCTTTGCGAGAGGGAATTGGAGATACCAGTCTGCGTAAAAATGTCTCCCTGAGGGAGAGGGACTGAGCGTCACAAGTAAGTGTACAGATATCACACTGAGAGTGAGGAACGGAGAGACACCAGTCAGTGTACAGATATCTCTCTGAGGGAGCGGTACTGAGAGATACCAGTCAGTGTACTGATATCACCCTGAGAGGGAGGGACTGAGTGACACCAGTCAGTGTACAGATATGTCCCTGAGGGAGAGGGACTGAGAGTTTACAATCAGTGTACAGATATGTACTGAGGGAGAGGTACTGAGAGACACTCGTCAGTGTACAGACATCTCCTTCAGGGAGAGGTACTGAGAGACGCCAGTCAGTGTACAAACATCACCCTGAGAGGCAGGGAATGAGAGACACCAGTCAGTGTATAGATATCTCTCTGAGGGAGAGTGATTGAGGGAAATCCGTCAGTGCACATATGTGTCCCTGAGGGAGAGGAACTGAGAGACAACAGTCAGTGTACAGATATGTCCATGAGGGAGAGCAACTGAGAGACACCAGTTAATTTACTTATATCTCCCTCAGAGTGAGGGACTGAGAGACACCAGTCAGTGCACAGATATTTCCCTGAGGGGCAGGAACTGAGAGACCAGTCAGTGTACAGATATCTCACTGAGGAATTGGACTGAGAGTCACCAGTCAGTGTGCAGATATGTCCCTGCGGGACTGAGAGACTCCAGTCAGTTTACAGATATCTCCCTGAGGAAGAAGGACTGAGAGACATCAGTCAGTGTACAGTTATCTCCCTGAGGGAGAGGGTCTAAGAGACAGCAGTCTGTGTACGGATATGTCCGTGAAAGTGTGGGACTGAGAGAGACGAGTCAGATTACAGATGTGTCCCTGAGGGAGAGGGACTGAGAGACCAGTCAGGGTGCAGATATATCCGTGAGGGAAATGGGCTGAGAGACCAGTCAGTGGACAGATATCTCCCTGAGAGACAAAAAGACTGAGAGACATCAGTCATGTACAGATATCACCCTGAGGGAGAGGAACTGAGCGACACCAGTCAGTGTACAAATATCACCCTGAGGGAGAGGGAGTGAGAGACTCCAGTCAGTGTACAGACATCTCCCTGAGAGGGAGGGACTGAGAGACAGCAATCAGTGTACAGATATGTCCCTGAGGGAGAAGAACTGAGAGATACCAGTCAGTGTACAGATATCTCCTTGAGAGGAAGGGATTGAGAGACACCAGTCACTGTACAGATACCTCTCTGAGGGAGAGGGCTGAGAGACACCAGTCTGTATACAGATATCTCCTGAGGGAGAGGGACTAAGTGACCAGTCATTGTACAGATATCAGCCTGAGAGCCAGAGATACTGAGATACTTCAGCCAGAGTACAGATATCTCCCTGCGGGAGATGGACTGAGCGACACCAGTCAGTGCACAGATATCACCCTGAGGGAGAGGGGACTGCATGGCACGGGTCAGTGCACAGATATCTCCGTGAGGGAGAGGGACTGAGAGATACCAGTCAGTGTACAGATATGTCCCTTAAAGAGAGGGACTGCTAGACAGCAGTCAGTGTACAGATTTCTCCCAGAGGGAGAATGACTGAGAGACGCCATTCAGTGTACAGATGTGTCCCTCAGGGAGTGGGACTGACAGACAGCAGCCAGTGTACAGATATCAACCTGAGAGGGAGGTACTGAGAGACTCCAGTCAGTGTATAGATATCTCCCTGAGGGAGAGGGACTGAGAGAGACCAGTCAGTTTACAGATATCTCCCTGAGGTAGATTGGTCTGAGAGACTCCAGTCAGTGATCAGTCATCTCCATGAGTGGGAGGGACTGAGAGACATCAGTCAGTGTACAGATATCTCCCTGAGAGGCAGGGAATGAGAGACAGCAGTCCGGTACAGATATCTCATTGATGGAGAGGGAGTGAGAGATACCGCCAGTGTACATATATGTCCGTGAGTGAGAGGAGCTTGGAGACACCAGTCAGTGTACAGATATGTCCATGAGGGAAGGGACTGAGAGACACCAGTCAGTGTACAGATACCTCTCTTTGAGATTTGGGACTTCGGGACCCCAGTCAGTATACAGATATCCCCCTGAGGGAGAGGGGACTGAATGACGCCGGTCGGTGAACAGATATCTCCATGATGGAGTGGGACTGAGACACCAGTCAGTATACCGATATTTCCCTGAGAGGTAGAGACTGAGGGACACCAGTCAGTGTACAGATATGCCCCTGAGAGGGAGTTACTGAGAGGTACCAGTCAGTGTACAGATATGAACCTGAGGGAGAGGGACTGAGAGACCAGTAACGGAACACATAACTCCCTGAGTGGCAGGACTGAGAGACAGCAGTAAGTGTGCAGATATGTCCCTGAGGGAGAGGGACTGAGTGGCCAGTCAGTGTCGAGATATTAACCTCAGAGGGTGAGGGACTGAGATACACCAGTCGGAGTACAGATATCTCCCTGAGGGAAAGTTGACTGAGAGACACCAGTCAGTGTAGAGATACCTCTCTTCGAGATTGGGGACTTCGAGACACCAGTCAGTATACAGATATCTCCCTGAGGGAGAAGGTAGTGACTGACACCGTTCAGTGTACAGATATCTCAGTGAAGGAGACGGACTGAGAGACACCAGTCAGTTTGCAGATATCTCCCTGAGGGAGAGGGACTGAGAGACAGCAGTCAGTGTTCAGCTATCTCCCTGAGAGGGAGGTACTGAGAGACACCAGTCAATGTACAGATATCACTGTGAGAGTTAGAGACGAATGGAGATCAGTCAGTGTACAGATATCTCGCTGAGGAGTGCGACTGAGAGACGCCAGTCAGTGAACAGATATGTCCCTGAGGGACAGGCATTGCCAGACCTGCCAGTGTACAGATATATCCCTGAGAGAAAGAGAAACTGAGTGATATCAGTCATAGAACAGATATCTCCCTGAGGGAGAGGGACTGAGATACACCAGTCGGAGTATAGATATCTCCCTGAAGGAGAGTGGAACGAGAAACACCAGTCAATGTACAGATATCTGCCTGCGGGAGAGGGACTGAGAGACAGCAGTCAGTGTACAGCTATCTCCCTGACGGAGAGGAACTGAGAGAAAGCAGTCAGTCTACAGATATGTCGCAGAAAGACAGGGACTGAGAGACACCAGTCAGTGTACAGATATCTCCGTGAGGGAGAGGGACTGAGAGACACCTGTCAGCGTCCAGATATCACCCTGAGAAGGAGTTACTGTGAGAGACCAGTCAGTGTGCAGATATCACCTTGTGAGGGATGGACTGAGAGACACCAGTCAGTGTACAGATATATCCCTGGGTGAGAGGGAATGACAGACACCAGTCAGAGTACAGATATCTCCCTGAGGGAGAGGGACTGAGAGACACCAGTCAGTGTACAGATATCTTCCTGAGTGAGAGGGGACTGAATGACACCGATCGGTGTACTGATATCTCCGTGAGGGTGAGGGACTGAGAGACTGCAGACAGTGTACAGATATCACCCAGAGAGGTAGAGACTGAGGGACACCAGTCAGTGTACAGATATCTCCTTGAGGAGTGCGACTGAGAGACTCCAGTCAGTGAACAAATATCTCCCTGAGGAGTGCGACTGAGAGATACCAGTCAGTTTACCGATATGTCCCTGAAAGAGATGGAATGAGAGACACCAGGCAGTTTTCAGATATCTCCCTGAGAGGGAGGGACTGAGAGAGACCAGTCAGTGTACAGATATGACCCTGAGGGAGTGGGTCTGAGAACACCAGTCAGATTACAGATATGTCCTTGAAAGAGAGGGACTGAGAGACCAGTCAGTGTACAGATATCTCCATGAAAGTTAGGGATTGAGAGACAGCAGTCAGTGTACAGCTATCTCCCTGAGAGGGAGGAACTGATAGACAGCAGTCAGTGTACAGATATCACCCTGGGAGTTAGAGACTGAGGGAGAGCAGTCAGTGTACAGATATCTCCCTGAGGAGTGCGACTGAGAGATATCAGTCAGTGAACAGATATATCCCTGAGGGACAGGCACTGCCAGACCAGCCAGTGTAAAGAGATGTCCCTAAGAGACAGAGCGATTGAGTGATATCAGTCAGAAAACAGATATCTCCCTGACGGAGAGGGACTGAGAGGCACCAGTCGGAGTACAGATATCTCCCCGAGGGAGAGTGTAACGAGAGACACCAGTCTGTGTACAGATATCTGCCTGATTGATTGGGAACATCGAGACACCAGTCAGTATACACATTTCTCCCTGAGGGAGTGGGACCGAGAGACACCAGTCAGTGTACAGATATCTCCCTGAGAGGGAGCAACTGAGAGAAGCCAGTCAGTGTACTGATGGCTCCCTGAGGGTGAGAGACTGAGAGGCACCTGTCAGCGTCCAGATATCAACCTAAGAAGGAGGTACTGAGAGAGACCAGTCAGTGTGCAGATATCACCCTGAGCGGGAGGGACTGAGACACACCAGTCAGTGTACAGATATCTCCCTGAGAGACAGAGGGACTGAGAGATACCAGTCAGTGTACAGATATCAACCTGATAGGTCGAGATTAAGGGAAACCAGTAAGTGTACAGATATGTCGCTGGGGGAGAGGGACTGAGAGACACAGTCAGTGTACAGATATCTGCCTGAGATATTGGTGACTTCGAGACATCAGTCAGTATACACATATCTCCCTGAGGGAGAGGGACTGAGAGTCACCAGTCAGTGTACAGATATCTCCGTGAGAGGGAGGGACTGAGAGAGACCAGTCAGTTTACAGATATCTCCCTGAGGGTGATGGACTGAGATACACAACTCGGAGTATAGTTATCTATGTCAGGAAGAGTGGACTGAGGGACACCAATCAGTTTACAGATATCTTCCTGAGGGAGAGGGACTGACAGATTGGGGACTTCGAGACACCAGTCAGTATACAGATATCTCCCTGAGGGAGAGGGACTGAGAGACAGCAGTCAGTGTACAGCAATCTCCCTTAAAGGTAGGTACCGAGAGACACCAGTCAGTGTACAGATATCTCCCTGAAGTAGAGGGACTGAGAGACAACAGTCAGTGTACAGCCATCTCCCTTAGAGGTAGGTACCGAGAGACAACAGTCAGTGTACAGATATCATCCAGAGAGGTAGAGACTGAGGAACACCAGTCAGTGTACAGATATCTCCTTGAGGAGTGCGACTGAGAGACACCAGTCAGTGTACAGATTGTCCTCTGAGGGGAGGGACTGAGAGACACCAGTCAGTGTACAGATATCACCCTGAGAGGTAGAGACTGAGGGACACCAGTCAGTGTACAGTTATCTCCCTGAGGATTGCGACTGAGAGAGACCAGTCAGTGTACAGATATGTCCCTGAAAGAGAGGGACTGAGAGACACCAGTCAGTGTACCGATATGTGCCTGAAAGAGAGGGACTGAGAGTCACCAGTCAGTGTACAGATTTCTCCGTGAGAGGGAGGAGCTGAGAGACCAGTCAGTGTACAGATATCTCCCTGAGCGAGTGGGTCTGAGGGACCAGTCAGTGCACAGATATCTTCCTGCTACACAGAGAGACTGAGAAACACCAGTCAGTGAACAGATATATCCCTGAGAGGGAGCAACTGAGAGGCACCAGTCAGTGTACAGATATCACCCTGAGAGGCAGGGAGACTGGTAGACATCAGTGATAGGACAGATATCTCACTGAGGTAGAGGGACTGAGAGACACCAGTCCGTGTACAGATAAGTCCCTGAGGAGTGCGACTGAGAGACACCAGTCAGTGTACAGATATGTCCCTGAGAGAGAGAGTGACTGAGAGATATCAGTCAGAGAACAGATATCTCCCTGAGGGAGAGTGACTGAGAGACACCAACCGGAGTATAGATATCTCCTTGAGGGAGAGTAGAACGAGAGACACCAGTCACTGTACAGATATCTGCCTGAGAGATTGTGGACTTCGAGACACCAGTCAGTATACACATATCTCCGTGAGGGAGAGGGACAGAGAGACACCAGTCAGTGTACAGATATCTCCCTGAGGGAGAGGGAACGAGAGACACCAGTCAGGGTACAGATATCACCCTTGAGAGTGAGGTACTGAGAGACACCAGTCAGTGTTCAGAGATCTCACTAAGGGAGAGGGACTGAGAGACACCAGTCAGTGTATAGATATCTCCCTGAGTGGGAGCAACTGAGAGACGCCAGTCAGTGTATAGATGTTTCCCTGAGGGAGAGGGATTGACAGACACCAGTCAGTGCACAGATATCACCCTGAGAGGGAGGTACTAGGATACATCAGTCAGTGTATAGATATCTCCCTGATGGAGAGGGATTAAGAGACATTATTCAATGTACAGATATCTTCCTGAGGGAGTGTGGACTGAGAGACACCAGTCAGTGAACAGATATCTCCCTGAGAGGGAGCGACTGAGCGACGCCAGTCAGTGTACAGATATCTCCCTGAGGGAGAGGGACTGAGAGACACCAGTCAGGGTAGAGATATCACCGATGAGAGTGAGGTACTGAGAGACACCAGTCAGTTTACAGATATCTCCCTGAGGGATATGGACTGAGAGACAGCAGTCAGTGTACAGATTTTACCCTTGAGAGTGAGGTACTGAGAGACACCAGACAATATACAGATATGTCGCTGGGGGAGAGGGACATAGTAATACTAGTCAGTGTACAGATGTGTCCTGAGGGAGAGGGACTGCGAGTCATCAGTCAGTGTACAGATATCACCCTGAAATGGAGGGACTGAGAGACGCTAGTCAGTGTACAGATATCTCAGTGAGAGGGAGGGATTGAGAGACACCAGTCAGTGTACAGATATCTCCCAGAGGGAAATGGACTGAGAGACAAGTCAGTGCACAGATATCTCCCTGAGAGAGAGAGAGACTGAGAAACATCAGTCAGTTTACAGATATCTCCCTGAGAGTGAGGTACTGAAAGACACCATTCAGTGCACTGATATGTCGCTTGGGGAGAGGGACTGAGAGATACCAGTCAGGGTACAGATACCTCCCTGAGAGACAGAGAGATTGAGAGACATCAGTTGGAGAACAGATATCTCCCTGAGGGAGAGGGACTGAGAGATACCAGTAAGTGTACAGATATGTCCTGAGAGAGAGGGACTGAGAGACACGAGTCAGTGTACAGATATCTCCCTGAGCCGGAGGCTCTGAGAGACACCAGTCAGTGCAAAGATGCTTCCTGAACGAAATGGACTGAGAGACAACAGTCGGAGTATAGATATCTACCTGAGGAAGTATTGAATGAGAGACACCAGTCAATGTACAGATATCTCCTAAGAGATTGGCGCTTTCGAGACATCAGTCTTTATATAGATATCTCCCTCAGGGAGAGGGGAATGAATGACATCGCTTGGTGTACAGGTACCTCCGTGAGGGAGAGGGACTGAGAGACACCAGTCAGTGTACAGCTATCTCACTGAGAGGGAGGTACTGAGAGACTGCAGTCAGTGATAGATGTCACCCTGAGAGGGAGGGACTGAGAGACACCAGCCAGTTTACAGATATATCACTAGGGGAGAGGGACTGAGAGATACCAGTCAGTGTACAGATATCTCCTTGAGGAGTGCGACTGAGAACACCAGTCAGTGTACAGATATGTCGCTGAGGGGGAATGACTGAGAGACACCAGTCAGTGTACAGATATCTTCCTGAGAGGGAGCAACTGAGAGACACCAGTCAGTGTGCAGATATCTCGCTGAGGGAGAGTGGATTGAGCGACACCAGTCATTGAACAGATATCAACTGAGAGGGAGGGACTGAGAGACGACAGTCAGTGATAGATGTCACCCTGAGAGGGAGGGACTGAGAGACAACAGACAGTGCACATACATGTCTCTGGTGAAGAGGGAATGAGAGATACCAGTCAGTGTACAGTTGTGTCCTGAGGGAGATGGACTGAGAGACACCAGTCAGTGTACAGATCTCTCCCTGAGGGAGAGGCACTGAGAGACACAAGTCAGTGTACAGATATCTCCATCAGAGTGAGGATTGACAGACACCAGTCAGAGTGCAGATATAACCCTCAGAGGAAGGGAATGAGAGACATCAGTCAGTGTACAGACTCTCCCTGAGGGAGAGGGATTGAGAGATAACCGTCAGTGTACATATATATATCCCTGAGGGAGAGGAACTGAGACGCACCAATCAATGTACAGATATGTCCATCGGGGAGAGCGACTGAGAGACATCAGTCAGTTTACTGATATCTCCCTGAGGGAGAGGGTCTGAGAGTCACCAGTCTGTGTACAGATATCTCCTTAAGGTAGATAGGACTGAGGGACACCAGTCCGTGTACAGATATCTCCCTGAGAGATTCGGTACTTCGAGACAACAGTCAGTATACAGATATCTCCGTGAGTGAGAGGGGACTGAATGACACCGGTCAGTTTACAGATAAGTCCGTGAGGGAGAGGGACTGAGAGACAGCAGTCATTGTGCTGCTATCTCCCTGAGGGAGAGGGATTGAGAGCCATCAGTCAGTGTACAGATAACACCCTGAGGGAGAGGGACTGAGAGATCAGTCAGTAAACAGATATGTCACAGAGGGAGAAGGACTGGGTGACACCAGTCAGTGTACAGATATGTCCCCGAAAGAGAGGGACTGAGATGCTATGAGGCTGCCGAGTGAATTGGATAGGTTATGTGAGTGGGCAAATGCATGGTAGATGAAGTATAACGTCGATAAATGTGAGGTTATCCACTTAGATGTGTAAAAACAGAGAGACAGATTAATATCTGAATGGTGACAGATTAGGAAAAGGGTAGGTGCAACGAGACTTGGGTGTCATGGTACATCAGTCATTAAAGGTTGGCATGCAGGTACAGCAGGTGGTTAAGAAAGCAAATGGCATGTTGGCCATCATAGCGAGGGGATTTGAGTACAGGGGCAGAGAGTTGTTGCTACAGTTGTACAGGGCCTTGGTGAGGCTACACCTGGAGTATTGCGGAAAGTTTTGGTCTCCTAACTTAAGGAAGGACATTCTTGCTATTGAGGGATTGCAGCGAAGATTCACCAGACTGATTCCCCGGATGGCGGGACTGACATATCAAGAAATCTGGATCAACTGGGCTTGTATTCACTCGAGTTCAGAAGAAGGAGAGAGGATCTCATAGAAACGTTTAAAATTCTGACGGGTTTAGACAGGTTAGATGCAGGAAAAATTTTCCCAATGTTGAGGGAGTCCAGAACCAGGGGTCACAGTCTAAGGATAAGGGGTAAGCCATTTAGGACCGAGATGAGGAGAAGCTTCTTCACCCAGAGAGTGGTGAACCTGTGGAATTCTCTACCACAGAAAGTTATTCAGGCCAGTTCACTAAATATAGTCAAAAAGGAGTTAGATGTAGTACTTACTACTCGGGGGATCAAGGGGTATTGGCGAGAAAGCAGGAATGGGGAGCTGAGGTTGCATGTTCAGCCATGGACACATTTAATGGAAGTGCAGGCTCTAAGGGCCGAATGGCCTACTCCTGCATCTATTTTCCAATTTTCTATGTTTCTATCTCCCTGAGGGAGAGGGACTGAGATACACCAGTCAGTGTCTACATATCACTCTGAGAGGGAGGTACTGAGATACACCAGTGTACTGATATCTCCCTGAGGGAGAGGGAATGACAGACACCAGTCCGTGTACAGATATCTCATTAATGGAGAGAGACTGAGAGATACCCGTCAGTGTACATCTATGAACGTGAGGAAGAGGAACTGAGAGACTCCAGTCAGTTTACTGATAGCTCCCTGAGAAGCAGTGGCTGAGAGACACCAGTCAGTGTACAGATATCTGCCTGAGAGAGAGGGACTGAGATACATCTGTCTGTGTACAGCTATCTCCCTGAGAGGGAGGCTACTTAGAGACACAATTCAGTGTACAGATATACCCTAAGAGAAAGAAAGACTGAGATACATCAGTCAACGTACAGATATCACCCTGAGGGAGAGGGACTCAGAGACACCAGTCAGTGCACAGATATGTCCCTGAGAGGGAGAACCTGAGAGACGCCAGTCAGTGTACAGATGTCTCCCTGAGGGAGAGGGATTAAGAGACACCAGTCAGTGTACAGATATCTCCCTGAGAGGTAGAGAGGCAGATAGACATCAATCAGAGGACAGATATCTCACTGAGGGAGAGGGACTGAGAGACACCAGTAAATGTACAGATATCTATCTGAGGGAGAGTGGACTGAGCGACACAGTCAGTGAACAGATATCTCCCTGAGAGGGAGGGACTGAGAGACGCCTGTCAGTGTACAGATGTCTCCCTGAGGGAGAGGGACTGAGAGAAACCAGTCAGCATCCAGAAAGCACCCTGAGAAGGAGGTACTGAGAGAGACCAGTCAGTGTGCAGCTATCATCCTAGGAGTGAAGGGACTGAGAGACACCAGTCAGTGTACCGATATGTTGCTGGGGGAGAGGGACTGTGAGATACCTGTCAGTGTTCAGATATGTCCCTGAGGGAGAGGGACTGAGAAACACCAGTCAGAGTACAGATATCTCCCTGAGGAAGAGGGACTGAGATACACCATTCAGTGTTCAGATATCTGCATGAGAGTGAGGGACTCAGAGACACCAGTGTACAGATATCACCCTCAGAGGCAGGGCGTGAGAGACACCAGTCAGTGTACAGATATCTCACTGAGGGAGAGGTACTGAGAGACAGCAGTCAGTGTACAGCCATCTCACCGAGAGGGAGGTACTGAGAGACACCAGTCAGAGTACAGATATCTCACTGAGGGTGAGCGACTGAGATACACCATTCAGTGTACAGATATCTCCATGAGAGTGAGGGATTCGGAGACACCAGTGTACAGATATCACCCTCAGAGGCAGGGACTGAGAGACACCAGTCAGTGTACAGATATCTACCTGAAAGACAGGGACTGAGAGACACCAGTCAGTGTATAGATATCTCCGTGAGAGGAAGGGACTGAGAGTGACCAGTCAGTGTACAGATATCTCACTGAGATACACCAGTCGGAGTATAGATATTTACCTGAGGAAGAGTGGACTGAGAGACACCAGTCAGTGTACAGATATCTCCCTGAGAGATTGGGGATTCGAGACAACAGTCAGTTTACAGATATCTCCCTGTGGGAGAGGGGACTGAATGACACCGGTCGGTTTACAGATATATCCGTGAGGGAGATGGACTGAGAGACAGCAGTCAATGTACAGATATCACCCTGAGAGGTAGAGACTGAGGGGCACCAGTCATTGTACAGATATGTCGCTGGCGGAGAGGGACTGAGAGACAACTGTTTGTGTACAGATATCTCCTTGTGGAGTGTGTCTGAGAGACACCAGTCAGTGTACACATATTCCTCTGAGGGAGAGGGACTGATAGACACCAGTCAGTGTACAGATATCACTCTGAGATGTAGAGACTGAGGGACACCAGTCAGTGTACATGTATCTCCCTGAGGATTGCAACTGAGAGATACCAGTCAGTGTACAGATCTGTCCCTGAAAGAGAGGGAATGAGAGACACCAGTCAGTGTACAGATATCTCCGTGAGAGGGAGGGACTGAGAGAGACCAGTCAGTGTACAAATATTTCCCTGAGGTAGTGGGTCTGAGAACACCAGTCAGTGCACAGATATATCCCTGAGGGAGAGGGACTGTGGGACCAGGCAGTGCACTGATATCTTCCTGAGAGACTGAGAGACACCAGTCAGTGTGCAGGTATATATCCCTGAGAGGGAGCAACTGGGAGACACCAGTCAGTGTAAAGATATCACGCTGAGAGGCAGGGAGACAGATATCTCACTGAGGGAGAGGGACTGAGAGACACCAGTCAGTGTACAGCTATCTCCCTGAGGGAGAGTGGACTGAGCGACACAGTCAGTGAACAGATATCTCCCTGAGAGGGAGGGACTAAGAGACACCAGTCAGTGTACAGCTATCTCCATGAGGGAGAGGGACTCAGAGAAACCATTCAGTGTACAGATATCTCCATGAGAGTGATGGTTTGAGAGTCACCAATCAGTGTACAGATATCCACCTCAGAGGCAGGGAATGAGAGACACCAGTCAGTATAAAGTATCTCCCTGAGGGAGAGGGGCGTGAATGACACCGTTCGGTGTACAGATATCTCCGTGAGTGAGAGGGACTAAGAGACACCAGTCAGTGTACAGATATCTCCCTGAGGGAGAGGGACTGGGAGACAGCAGTCAGTGTACAGCTATCTCCCTGAGAGGGAGGTACTGAGAGACACCATTCAGTGTAATTATATCTCACTGAGGGAGAGGGACTGAGAGACACCAGTCAGTGTGCAGATATCTCCCTGAGAGGGAGCAACTGAGAGACGCCAGTCAGTGTATAGATGTTTCCCTGAGGGAGAGGGATTGACAGACGCCAGTAATTGAACAGATAGCACCCTGATGGAGAGGGATTAAGAGACATTATTCAATGTACAGATATCTCTCTGAGGGAGAGTGGACTGAGAGACACCAGTCAGTGTACAGATATCTCCCTGAGGGAGAGGGACTGAGAGACACCAGTCAGTGTACAGATATCTCCCTGAGAGGAGGGACTGAGAGACACCAGTCAGTGAACAGATATCTCCGTGAGAGGGAGCGACTGAGAGACGCCAGTCAATGTACAGATATCTCACTGAGGGAGAGGGAACGAGAGACATCAGTCAGGGTACAGATATCACCCTGAGATTGAGGTAATGAGAGACACCAGACAATGTACAAATATCTCATTGAGGGATAGGGACTGAGAGACACCAGTCATTATACAGATATCACCCTGAGAGGGAGGGACTGAGAGACACCAGTCATTGTACAGATGTGTCCTGATAGAGAGGGACTGCGAGTCATCAGTCAGTATACAGATAGCACCCTGAGAGAGATGGACTGAGATACACCAGTCAGTGTACAGATATGTGCCTGAGGGCCAGGACTGAGAGACCAATCAATGTACAGATATCTCCCTGAGAAGAGAGACTGAGAGACACCAGCCTGTGAGCAGATATCTTTCTGACAGAGAGTGGACTGAGATACAGCAGTCAGTGTATAGATAACTATCTGAGAGATTGGGGACTTCGAGACAGCAGTCAGTATACAGATATCTCCCTGAGGGAGAGTGACTGAGAGACACCAGTGAGGGTACAGTTATCACACTTGGAGTGAGGGACTGAGAGATACACGCCAGTGTACAGACATGTCCCTGAGTGCGAGGGACTAAGAGACACCTGTCAGTGTACAGATATGTTCCTGAGCGACAAGGACTGAGGGACCAGCCAGATTAAAGCTATCTCCCTGAGAGTCAGAGAGATTGAGAGTCATCAGTCAGTGTACAGATATCTCCCTAAGGGAGCGGGACTGAGTGACACCAGTCAGTGTACATATATCTCCCTGAGAGACAGAGAGACTGCGAGACACCAATCAGTGTACAGATATCTCCCTGAGGGAGAGGGACTGAGAGACACCAGTCAGTGTACATAAATCCCCCTAAGGGAGAGGGACTGAGAGACACCAGTCAGTGTACAGATATCTCCCTGAGGGAGAGGGACTGAGAGACACCAGTCAGGGTACAGATGTCTCCCTGAGGGAAAGGGACTGAGAGTCATCAGTCAGTATACAGATACGTCCCTGAGGGAGAGGGGCTGAGTGATAAGTCAGAGTACAGATATCTCCCTGAGGGAGAGGGACTGAGAGACACCAGTCGCAGTGCAGATATCTCCCTGAGGTAGATAGGACTGAGGGACACCAGTCATTGTACTGATATCTCCCTGAGAGATTCTGGACTTCGAGGCACCAGTCAATGTACAGATATCTCCGTGAGGTAGAGGGATTTGAGACACTAGTCAGTGTACAGATATCTCCTTGAGGGAGAGGGATTGAGAGATACCAGTCAGTGTACAGATAACACCCTGAGGGAGAGGGACTGAGAGACCAGTCAGTATACAGATATTTCCCAGAGGGAGAAGGACTGGGAAATACCAGTCAGTGTACAGATATGTCCCTGAGGGAAATGGACTGAGAGACCGGTCAGTGTAAAGATATGTCCCTGAAAGAGAGGGAGTGAGATGCTATGAGGCTGCAGAGTGATTTCGATAGGTTAGGCGAGTGGGCAAATGCATGGCAGATGAAGTATAATGTGCATAAATGCGAGGTTATCCACTTTGGTGGTAAAAACAGAGAGACAGACTATTATCTGAATGGTGACAGATTCGGAATAGGGGAGGTGTAACGAGACGTGGGTGTCATGGTACATCAGTCATTGAAGGTTGGCATGCAGGTACAGCAGGTATAAGAAAGCAAATGGCATGTTATCCTTCATAGCGAGTGGATTTGACTATAGATCAGGGTTGTGTTGCTACAGTTGTACAGGTCCTTGGTGAGGCCACACCTGGAGTATTGCCTACAGTTTTGGTCTCCAAACCTAAGGAAGGACATTCTTGATATTGAGGGATTGCAGCAAAGATTCACCAGACTGATTCCCGGGATGGTGGGATTAACATATCAAGAATGATTGGATCAACTGGGCTTGTATTCACTGGAGTTCAGAAGAATGAGTGAGGATCTCATAGAAACGTTTAAAATTCTTACGGGTTCAGACAGGTTAGATGCAGGAAAAATGATCCGAATGTTGAGGAAGTCCAGAACCAGGGGACACAGTCTAAGGATAAGGGGTAAGCCATTTAGGACCGAGATGAGGAGAAACTTCTTCACCCAGAGAGTGGTGAACCTGTGGAATACTCTACCACAGATAGTTGCTTCGGCCAATTCACTAAATATATTCAAAAAGGAGTTAGAGTTCGTCCTTACTACTAGCGGGGATCAAGGGGTATGGCGAGAAAGCAGGAAAGGGTAACTGAGGTTGCATGTTGAGCCATGAACACATTGAATGGCGGTGCAGGCTCGAAGGGCCGAATGGCATATTCCTGCACATATTTTCTATGTTTCTATGTTTCTATCTCCTTGAGGGAGAGAGACTGAGAGACACAAATCAGTTTCCACATTTGACCATGAGAGGGAGGTACTGAGAGACACCAGTGTACAGATATCTCCCTGAGGGAGAAGGACTGAGAGACACCAGACAGTGAACAGATATCTCCCTGAGGGAGAGGGAATGACAGACACCAGTCCGTGTACATATATCTCATTAATGGAGAAGGACTGAGAGATACCCGTCAGTGTAGAGATATCTCGCTGAGGGAGAGGGACTGAGAGACGCCAGTCAATGTTCAGAAAACCCCTGAGAGGGAGGAACTGAGAGACACCAGTCAGTGTACAAACATCACACTGAGAGAGAGGTACTGAGAGACACCAGTCAGTGTACAGATATCTCGCTGAGGGAGAGGGACTGAGAGACGCCAGTCAGTGTTCAGAAAACCCCTGAGAGGGAGGAACTGAGACACACCAGTCAGTGTACAGATATGTCGCTGGGGGAGGGGGAATGAGAGATACCAGTCAGTGTACAGATAAGTCCATTAGAGAGAGGGACTGAGAGACACAAGTCGTTGTACAGATATCTCCATGAGAGTGAAGGATTGAGAGAAACCAGTCAGTTTACAGATATCACCCTCAGAGGCAGGGAATGAGAGACACCAATCAGTGTACAGATATCTCCCTGAGAGGAAGGGACTGAGAGACACCATTCAGTGTACAGATATGTCGCTGGGGAAGGGGGACTGAGAGGTACAGCTCAGTGTACTGATATGTCCGTGAGGGAGAGGAACTGAGAGATACCAGTCAGTGTACAGATATGTCCCTGAAAGAGAGGGACTGAGAGACATCAGTCAGTGTACAGTTATCTCTGTGAGAGGGAGGGAGTGAGAGACACCAGTCAGTGCACAGATATCACCCTGAGGGAGAGGGACTGAGAGGGACCAGTCAGTGTATAGATATGTCCCTGAGAGGGAGCAACTGAGAGATGCTATTCAATGTACAGATATCTCCAAGAGGGAGAGGGACTGAGAGACACAAGGCAGTGTACAGATACGTCCCTGAGGGTGAGGGACTGAGAGACCAGCCAGTGCAAAGTTATCTCCCTGAGAGACAGAGAGACTAAGAGCCATCAGTCAGTGTACATATATCTCTCTAAGGGGAGGAATTGAGACACACCAGTCAGTGTACAGATATCACCCTGAGGGAGAGGGACATAGAGACACCAGTCAGTGCACAGATATCTCCCAGAGTGGGAGCAACTGAGAGACGCCAGCCAGTGAACAGATTATTCCCTGAGGGAGAGGGACTTACAGACAGCAGTCCCTGTACAGATATTACCCTGAGAGAGAGGTACTGAGAAGAAACAGTCAGTGTATAGATATCTCCCTCAGGGAGAGAATCTAAAAGACACCAGTCAGTGTACAGACATCACCCTGAGTGGGAGGTACTGAGAGACACCAGTCAGTGTACAGATATCTCCCTGAGGGAGAGGGACTGACAGACAGCAGTCAGTGCATAGATATTACCCTGAGAGGGAGGTACTGAGAAAAAAACAATCAGTTTATAGATATCTCCCTTAGGGAGAGGGACTAAGAGACACCAGTCAGTGAAAAGATATCGCCCTGAGAGGGAGGGATTGAGAGACTCCAGTCAGTGTACAAACATCACACTGAGAGAGACGTACTGAGCGACACCAGTCAGTGTACGGATATCTCGCTGAGGGAGAGGGACTGAGAAACGCCAGTCAGTGTTCAGAAACCCCTGTGAGGGAGGGACTGAGAGACACCAGTCAGTGTACTGATATGTCGCTGGGGGAGAGGGACTGAGAGACACCAGTCAGTGTACAGATATCTCCGTGAGAGATTGGGGAATTCGAGACACCAGTCAGTATACAGATATCTACCAGAGCGAGATGGGACAGAATGACACTGGTCAGTGTATAGATATCTCCGTGAGGGAGAGGGACTGAGAGACACCAGTCAGTGTACAGATATCTCCCTGAGGGAGAGGGACTGCAAGACATCAGTCATTGTACAGAAAACTACCTCAGAGGGAGGGACTCACATACACAATTCAGTGTACAGATATCACTCTGAGAGGGAGGGACTGAGAGATACAGCTCAGTGTACTGATATGTCCCTGATTGAGGGGGACTGAGAGATACCATTCAGTGTACAGACATTTCCCTCGGGGAGAGGGACTGAGTGACAAGTCATTGTACAGATATCACCCTGAGAAACAGAGAGACTGAGAGAGATCAGTCAGAGTGCAGATATCTCCCTGAGGGAGAGGGACTGAGAGACACCAGTCAGTGTACAGATATCTCCGTGAGAGATTGGGGACTTCGAGACACCAGTCAGTATACAGATATCTCCCTGAGGGAGAGGGGACAGAATGACACTGGTCAGTGTATAGATATCTCCGTGAGGTAGAGGGACTGAGAGACACCAGTTAGTGTACAGATATCTGCCTGAGGGAGAGGGACTGCAAGACTTCAGTGATTGTACAGAAAACTACCTGAGAGGGAGGGACTAGGAGACACCAGTCAGTGTACAGATATGTCGCTTGTGAAGGTGGACTGAGAGATACAGCTCAGTGTACTGATATGTCCCTGATGGAGAGGGACTGAGAGATACCAGTCAGTGTAGAGATATGTCCCTGAAAGAGAGGGACTGAGAGGCACCAGTCAGTGTACAGATATGTCTGTGAGAGGGAGTGACTGAGAGACACCAATCAGTGCACAGATATCACCCTGAGGGAGAGGGACTGAGAGGCACCAGTCAGTGTGTAGATATGTCCCTGAGAGGGAGCAACTGAGAGATGCTATTCAGTGTACAGATATGTCGTTGGAGGAGAGGGACTGAGCGATACCAGTCAGTGTACAGATAAGTCCCTGAGAGAGAGGGACTGACAGACACCAGTCAGTGTACAGATATCTCCATTAGAGTGAGGGATTGAGAGACATCAGTCAGTGTACAGATATCACCCTCAGAGGCAGGGAATGAGAGACACAAGTCAGTGCACAGATATCTCCCTGAGGGCGATGACCTCAGAAATAACACGTCAGTGTACATATCTATCCCTGAGCAAGAGGAACCGAGAGACACCAGTCAATGTACAGATATGTCCATGAGGGAGAGCGACTTGGAGACACCAGTCAGTGTACTGATATGTCCATGAGGGACAGAGACTGAGAGACACCAGTCAGTGTACAGATATCACCCTGCGGGAGCGGGACTGAGAGACTCCAGTCAGTGAACAGATATCTCCATGAGGGGAAGGACTGAGAGACACCATTCATTTTACAGATATCTCCCTGAGGGAGAGGGACTGATTGAAATCAGTCAGAGTGCCGATATCTCCCTGAGGAAAAGGGGCTGAGAGATACCAGTCAGTATTCAGATATATCCCTGAAAGAGAGGGACTGAGAGACACCTGTCAGTGTTCGGATATCTGCGTGAGAGATTGGGGACTTCGAGACAGCAGTCAGTATACAGATATCTTCCCAAGGGAGCAGGGACAGAATGACACTGCTCAGTGTACAGATATCTCCGTGAGCGAGAGGGACTGAGAGACACCAGTCAGCGTACAGATATCTCCCTGAGGGAGAGGGACTGAGAGACAACAGTCAGTGTACCGATATCTCCCTGAGAGACAGAGAGACTGAGATATATCAGTGTAGAAATATCTTCCTGAGGGAGAGGGACTGAGAGACACCAGTCAGTGTATAGATATCACCATGACGGAACGGGACTGAGAGACAACATTCAGTGAACAGATATCTCCCTGAGGGGAAGGACTGAGGGACAGCATTCAGTGTACAAATATTTCCCTTCGGGAGAGGGACTGAGAGACACCAGTCAGTGTACAGATATCACTCTGAGAGGGAGGGACTGAGATACAACTCAGTGTCCTGATATGTCCCTGAGGGTGTGGGACTGAGAGACCAGTCAGTATACAGATATCTCCCAGAGGGAGAAGGACTGAGAGGCAACAGTCTGTGTACAGATATATCCCTGAGGGAAATGTCCTGAGAGACGAGTCAGTGCACAGATATCTCCCTGAGAGACTGAGTGACTGATAGTCATCAGTCAGTGTACAGATATCTCTGTCAAGGAAAGGGATTGAGAGACACCAGTCAGTGTTCAGATTTCACCCTGAGGGAGAGAGACTGAGAGACACCAGTCAGTGTACAGATATCACCCTGAGGAAGAGGGACTGAGAGACTCAAGTCAGTGTCCAGATATCTACATGAGAGTGAAGGATTGAGGGACACCAGTCAGTGTACAGATATCACCCTCAGAGGCAGGGAATGAGAGACACCATTCAGTGTACAGATATCTCCCTGAGGGAGATGGACTAAGAGATACCCGTCATAGTACATATCTATCTTTGGGCAAGAGAAACTGAGAGACACCAGTCAATGTACAGATATGTTCATGAGGGAGAGCGACTTAGAGACCAGTCACTGCAGATATCTCCCTGAGGAGAGCGACTGATAGGCACCAGTCCGTGTACAGAAATGTCCATGGGGGAAAGGGACTGAGAGACACCAGTCAGTGACTAGAAATGTCCCTGAGGCACAGGCACTGCGAGACCAGCCAGTGCACCGATATCTCCCTGAGAGACAGAGAGACTGAGAGATATCAGTGTACAAATATCTTCCTGAGGGAGAGGGACTGAGAGACAACAGTCAGTGAACAGATATCTCCCTGAGGGGAAGGACTGAGAGACAGCATTCCTATATGTTCCTGAAAGAGAAAGTTTGAGAGCCACAAGTCAGTTTACAGATATCTCCCTGAGGGAGAGGGCACAGAATGACACTGGTCAATGTACAGATATCTCCGAGAAGGAAAGTGACTTAGAGACATCAATCAGTGTGCAGATATCTCCCTGAGGGAGAGGGACTGAGAGACATCAGTCAGTGTACAGATATATCTGTGAGAGGGAGGGATTGAGAGAGACCCCTCAGTGTACAGATATCTACCTCAGGGAGTTGGACTGAGAAGCACGAGTCAGTGTACAAATCTGTCCCTGAGGGAGAGGGTT
Organism: Pristiophorus japonicus; assembly: GCF_044704955.1. NCBI lineage: Eukaryota > Metazoa > Chordata > Chondrichthyes > Pristiophoridae > Pristiophorus > Pristiophorus japonicus. The sequence continues at coordinate 131,758 of NW_027254379.1, read as the reverse complement.
TGAGAGGCCAGTCAGTATACAGATATCTCCCAGAGGTAGAAGGACTGAGAGACACTAGTCATGGAACGGATATCTCCCTGAGGTACAGGCACTGCGAGACCAGCCAGTTTACAGATATCTCCCTGAGGGAGAGGTCTGAGAGATACCAAGCGAAGTACAGATATCTCCCTGACGGAGAGTGGAATGAGAGACACCAGTCAATGTACAGCTATCTCCCTGAGAGATTGGGGATTTCGAGAAATAAGTCAGTATACAGATATATCCCTGAGGGAGAGGGACTGAGAGTTACCAGTCAGTATACAGATATGTCCCTGAAAGAGAGGGACTGAGAGACACCAGTCAGTGTCCAGATATCTCCCTGAGGGAGTGGCACTGAGAAGCACTATTCAGTGTACAGATATGCCCCTGAGTGAGCGGGTCTGATGGACAGTCAGTATACAGATACCTCCCAGAGGGAGAAGGACTAAGAGTCACCAGTCAGTGTACAGATATGTCCCTGAGGGAAATTGACTGAGAGACCAGTCAGTGTACAGATATCTCACTGAGGGTGGGGGACTGATATACAACAGTCGGACTATAGATATCTAGCTGAGGAAGAGTGGACTGAGAGAAATCAGTCAGTGTACAGTTATCTTCCTGAGAGATGGGGGACTTCGAGACACCAGTCAGTATACAGATTTCTCCCTGAGGGGAGAGGATACTGAATGACATTGGTCTGGGTAAAGATATCTCCGTGAGGGTGAGGGACTGAGAGACACCAGTCAGTGTACAAACATCACACTGAGAGAGAGGTATTAAGAGAAACCAGTCAGTGTACAGATATCTCGTTGAGGGAGAGGGACTGAGAGACGCCAGTCAGTATTCAGAAAACCGCTGATAGGGAGGGACTGAGAGACACCAGTCAGTGTACAGATATGTCGCTGGGGGAAGGGGAATGAGAGATACCAGTCAGTGTACAGATAAGTCCATGGGAGAGAGGGACTGAGAGACTCAAGTCAGTGTACAGATATCTCCAGGAGAGTGAGGCATTGAGAGAAACCAGTCATTGTACAGATATCACCCTCAGAGGCAGGGAATGAGAGACACCAATCAGTGTACAGATATCTGCCTGAGAGGGAGGGACTGAGAGACACCAGTCAGTGTACAGATATGTCGCTGGGGGAGGGGGAATGAGAGATATCAGTCAGTGTACAGATAAGTCCCTGAGGTAGAGGAACTGAGAGATACCAGTCAGTGTACAGATATGTGCCTGAAAGAGAGGGACTGAGAGACACCAGTCAGTGTACAGATATCTCTGTGAGAGGGAGGGACTGTGAGACACCAGTCAGTGTGCAGATATCTCCCTGAGGGAGAGGGACTGAGAGGCACCAATCAGTGTATACATATGTCCCTGAGAGGGAGCAACTGGGAGATGCTATTCAGAATACAGATATCTCCAAGAGGGAGAGGGACTGAGAGACACCAGGCAGTGTACAGATACGTCTCTGAGGGAGAGGGACTGAGAGACCAGCCAGTGCAAAGTTATCTCCCTGAGAGACAGAGAGACTAAGAGACATCAGTCAGAGTACATATATCTCTCTGAAGGAGAGGGACTGAGAGACACCAGTCAGTGTTCAGATATCACACTGAGAAGGAGTACTGAGAGACACCATTCAGTGCACAGATATCTCCCTGAGGGAGAGGGACTCAGAGACACCAGTTACTGTTCAGGTATGTCCCTAAAAGAGAGGGACTGAGAGACACCAGTCAGTGTACAGATATCTCCGTGAGAAATTGGGGACTTCGAGACACCAGTCGATATACAGATATCTCCCTGAGGGAGAGGGGGCAGAATGACACTGGTCAGTGTATGGATATCTCCCTGATGGACAGGGACTGAGAGAAAGAATTCAGTGTACAGATATCTCCCTGAGGGAGAGGGACTGCAAGACATCAGTGATTGTAGAGAAATCTACATGAGAGGGAGGGACTGAGAGACACCAGTCAGTGTACAGATATCACTCTGAGAGGGAGGTACTTAGAGATGCAACTCAGTGTACTGATATGTTCCTGAGGGAGAGGGACTGAGAGATACCAGTCAGTGTACTGAATGTCCCTGTGAGTGGGAGGGACTGAGCGACACAAGTCAGTGCCCAAATATCACCCTGAGGGAGAGGGACTGAGAGGCACCAGTCAGTGTACAGATATGTCCCTGAGGGAGAGGGAGAAAGAGGCACTATTCAGTGTACAGATATGTCCCTGAGGGGAAGGACTGAGAGACACCATTCAGTTTATAGATATCTCTCTGAGGGAGAGGGATTGAGAGACGGCAGTCAGTGTACAGATATCACCCTGAGGGAGAGGGACTTAGAGACACCAGTCAGTGCACAGACATCTCCCTGCGAGGGGCAACTGAGAGACGCCAGTCAGTGTACAGATTACTCCCTGAGGGAGAGGGACTGAGAGACACCAGTCAGTGCACAGATATCCCTGTGAGTGGGAGGGACTGAGAGACACCAGTCAGTGTACAGATATCACCCTGAGAGGGAGGGACTCAGAGACACCAATCAGTGTACAGATATGTCGTTGGGGGAGAGGGACTGAGAGATATCAGTCAGTGTACAGATAAGTCCCTGAGAGAGAGGGACTGAGAGACACCAGTCAGCGTACAGATATCTCCATTAGAGTGAAGGATTGAGGGACAACAGTCAGTGTACAGATATCACCATCAGAGGCAGGGAATGAGAGACACCAGTCAGTGTACAGATATCTCACTGAGGGTGGGGGACTGATATACACCAGTCGGACTATAGATATCTAGCTGAGGAAGAGTGGACTGAGAGAAACCAGTCAGTGTACAGTTATCTTCCTGAGAGATGGGGGACTTCGAGACACCAGTCAGTATACAGATATCTCCCTGAGGGGAGAGGGTACTGAATGACATTGGTCTGGGTAAAGATATCTCCGTGAGGGAGAGGGACTGAGAGACACCAGTCAGTGTACAAACATCACACTGAGAGAGAGGTATTAAGAGAAACCAGTCAGTGTACAGATATCTCGCTGAGGGAGAGGGACTGAGAGACGCCAGTCAGTGTTCAGAAAACCCCTAATAGGGAGGGACTGAGAGACACCAGTCAGTGTACAGATATGTCGCTGGGGGAAGGGGAATGAGAGATACCAGTCAGTGTACAGATAAGTCCATGAGAGAGAGGGACTGAGAGACTCAAGTCAGTGTACAGATATCTCCAGGAGAGTGAGGGATTGAGAGAAACCAGTCAGTGTACAGATATCACCCTCAGAGGTAGGGAATGAGAGACACCAATCAGTGTACAGATATCTCCCTGAGAGGGAGCGACTGAGAGACACCAGTCAGTGTACAGATATGTCGCTGGGGTAGGGGGAATGAGAGATACCAGTCAGTGTACAGATAAGTCTCTGAGGTAGAGGAACTGAGAGATACCAGTCAGTGTACAGATATGTCCCTGAAAGAGAGGGACTGAGAGACACCAGTCAGTGTACAGATATCTCTGTGAGAGGGAGGGACTGTGAGACACCAGTCAGTGTGCAGATATCTCCCTGAGGGAGAGGGACTGAGAGGCACCAATCAGTGTATACATATGTCCCTGAGAGGGAGCAACTGGGAGATGCTATTCAGTGTACAGATATCTCCAAGAGGGAGAGGGACTGAGAGACACCAGGCAGTGTACAGATACGTCCCTGAGGGAGAGGGACTGAGAGACCAGCCAGTGCAAAGTTATCTCGCTGAGAGACAGAGAGACTAAGAGACATCAGTCAGTGTACATATATCTCTCTGTAGGAGAGGGACTGAGAGACACCAGTCAGTGTTCAGAAATCACACTGAGAAGGAGTACTGAGAGACACCATTCAGTGCACAGATATCTCCCTGAGGGAGATGGACTGAGAGACACCAGTTACTGTTCAGGTATGTCCCTGAAAGAGAGGGACTGAGAGACACCAGTCAGTGTACAGATATCACCGTGAGAAATTGGGGACTTCGAGACACCAGTCAATATAAAGATATCTCCCTGAGGGAGAGGGGGCAGAATGACACTGGTCAGTTTATAGATATCTCCCTGAGGGACAGGGACTGAGAGAAAGCATTCAGTGTACAGATATCTCGCTGAGGGAGAGGGACTGCAAGACATCAGTGATTGCAGAGAAATCTACATGAGAGGGAGGGACTGAGAGACACCAGTCAGTGCACAGATATCCCTGTGAGTGGGAGGGACTGAGCGACACAAGTCAGTGCCCAAATATCACCCTGAGGGAGAGGGACTGAGAGGCATCAGTCAGTGTACAGATATGTCCCTGAGGGAGAGTTAGAAAGAGGCACAATTCAGTGTACAGATATGTCCCTGAGGGAAAGGACTGAGAGACACCATTCAGTTTACATATATCTCTCTGAGGGAGAGGGATTGAGAGACAGCAGTCAGTGTACAGATATCACCCTGAGGGAGAGGGACTTAGAGACACCAGTCAGTGCACAGACATCTCCCTGCGAGGGGCAACAGAGAGACGCCAGTCAGTGTACAGATTACTCCCTGAGGGAGAGGGACTGAGAGACACCAGTCAGTGTACAGATATCCCTGTGAGTGGGAGGGACTGAGAGACACCAGTCAGTGTACAGATATCATCCTGAGAGGGAGGGACTCAGAGACTCCAATCAGTGTACAGATATGTCGTTGGGGGAGAGGGACTGAGAGATACCAGTCAGTGTACAGATGAGTCCCTGAGAGAGAGGGACTGAGAGACACCAGTCAGTGTACAGATATCTCTGTGAGAGGGAGGGACTGAGAGACACCAGTCAGTGTACAGATATCACCCTGAGGGAGATGGACTGAGAGATACCCCGTCAGTGTACATATCTATCCCTGAGCAAGAGGAACCGAGAGACACCAGTCAATGTACAGATATGTCCATGAGGGAGAGCGACTTGGAGACACCAGACAGTGTACAGATATGTCCATGATGGAGAGTGACTGAGAGACACCAGTCTGTATACAGATATGTCCATGAGGGAGAGAGACTGAGAGACACCAGTCAGTGTACAGATATCAACCTACGAGACCGGGACTGAGAGACTCCAGTCAGTGCACAGATATCTCCATGAGGGGAAGGACTGAGAGACACCATTCAATTTACAGATTTCTCCCTGAGTGAGAGGGACTGAGAGATATCAGTCGGTGTTCAGATATGTCCCTGAAAGCGAGGGACTGAGAGACACCTGTCAGTGTACAGATATCTCCCGAAGGGAGAGGGGACAGAATGACACTGCTCAGTGTAGAGATATCTCCGTGAGGGAGATGGACTGAGTGACACCAGTCAGTGTACAGGTATCTCTCTGAGGGAGAGGGACTGAGAAAAACAGTCAGTGTACAGATATCTCACTTAGGGAGATGGACTGAGAGACACCATTCAGTGTACAGATATCACTCTGAAAGAGAGTGACTGAGAGATACAACTCAATGTCCTGATATGTCCCTGAGGGTGTGGGACTGAGACACCAGTCAGTATACAGATATCTCCCAGAGGGAGAAGGACTGAGAGGCACCAGTCAGTGTACAGATATATCCCTGAGGGAAATGGACTGAGAGGCGAGTCAGTGCACAGATATCTCCCTGAGAGACTGAGTGACTGATAGACACCAGTCACTGTACAGATATCTCTCTCAAGGAAAGGGATTGAGAGACACCAGTCAGTTCACAGATATCTCCCTGAGAGGGAGAACCTGAGAGACGCCAGTCAGTGTACAGATGTCTCCCTGAATGAGAGGGACTGAGAGACTCAAGTCAGTGTACAGATATCTCCATGAGAGTGAAGGATTGAGGGACACCAGTCAGTGTACAGATATCAACCTCAGAGGAAGGGAATGAGAGACACAAGTCAGTGTACAGATATCTCCATGAGGGAGATGGACTGAGAGATACCCGTCATAGTACATATCTATCCCTGGGCGAGAGGAACTGAGAGACACCAGCCAATGTATAGATATGTTCATGATGGAGAGCGACTTAGATACCAGTCACTGCAGATATCTCCCTGAGGAGAGCGACTGAGAGACAACAGTCCGTGTACAGATATGTCCATGGGGGAAAGGGACTGAGAGACACCAGTCAGTGAACAGAAATGTCCCTGAGGCACAGGAACTGCGAGACCAGCCAGTGTACCGATATCTCCCTGAGAGACAGAGAGACTGAGAGATATCAGTGTACAAATATCTTCCTGAGGGAGAGGGACTGAGAGAGACCAGTCAGTGTACAGATATCACCATGAGGGAGCGGGACTGAGAGACAACAGTCAGTGAACAGATATCTCCCTGAGAGAGAGAGACTGAGAGATACCAGTGAGAGTGCAGATATCTCCCTCAGCAAGATGGACTGAGAGACACCAGTCAGTGTACAGATATTATCCTGAGGCAGAGGGATTGAGAGACTCCAGTCAGTGTACAGATATTAGCCTGAGAGGGAGGTATTGAGAAACATCAGACAGTCTACAGATATCTGCCTGAGGGAGAGGCACTGAGAGACACCAGTCAGTGTACAGATGTGTCCTGAGGGAGAGGGACTTCGAGACAACAGTCAGTGAAAAGCTATCTCCATGAAAGGGAGGGACTGAGAGACGCCAGTCAGTGTACAGATATCTCCCTGAGGGAGAGGGACTGAGAGACACCAGTCAGTGTTCAGATATTTCCCTGAGGGAGAGGGATTGAGAGACTCCAGTCAGTGTACAGATATTAGCCTGAGAGGGAGGTACTGAGAAACACCAGTCAGTCTACAGATATCTGCCTGCGGGAGAGGCACTGAGAGACACCAGTCCTTGTACAGATATGTCCTGAGGGAGAGGGACTTCGAGACAACAGTCAGTGAAAAGCTATCTCCCTGAAAGGGAGGGACTGAGAGACGCCAGTCAGTGTATAGATATCTCCCTGATGGAGAGGGACTGAGAGACACCAGTCAGTATTCAGATATAACATTGAGAAGGAGGTACAGAGAGACACCATTCAGTGTACAGATATCTCCCTGAGGAAGAGGGCGAAAGAGGCACCATTCAGTGTACAGATATGTCCCTGAGGGAGAGGGACTCCGTGAAGAGTCAGTGTCCAGATATCTCCCTGAGTGACAGAGAGACGGGAGACATCAGTCAGAGTACAGATATCTCCCTGAGGGAGAGGGACCGCAAGATACCATTGTGTGTACAGATATCACCCTGCGTGTGAGTGGACTGAGACACACCAGTCAGTGTACAGAAACCTTCCTGAGAGATTGGGGACTTCGAGACGCCAATCAGTATACAGATATCGCACTGAGGGAGAGGGGACTGAATGACACCGGTCTCTGTACAAATATCTCCATGAGGGAGATGGATTGAAAAGCCAGTCAGTTTTCAGATATCTCTCTGAAGCAGAGGGACTGAGAGACACCAGTCAGTGTACAGATATCTCCGTGAGAAATTTGGGACTTCGAGACACCAGTCAATATACAGATATCTCGCTGAGGGAGAGGGGGCAGAAGGACACTGGTCAGTGTATAGATATCTCCATGAGGGAGAGGGACTGAGAGACACCAGTCAGTGTACAGATATCTCCCTGAGGGAGAGGGTCTGACAGAAAGCAGTCAGTGTGCAGATATCTCCCTGAGGGAGAGGGACTGCAAGACATCAGTGATTGTAGAGAAATCTACCTGAGTGGGAGGGACTGAGAGACACCAGTCAGTGTACAGATATCACTTTCAGAGGGAGGGACTTAGAGATGCAACTCAATGTACTGATATGTCCCTGAGGGAGAGGGACTGAGAGATACCAGTCAGTGTACAGATATGTCCCTGAAAGAGAGGGACTGAGAGACACCAGTCAGTGTGCAGATATCCCTGTGAGTGGGAGGGACTGAGAGACACCAGTCAGTGCCCAAATATCACCCTGAGGGAGAGGGATTCAGAGGCACCAGTCAGTGTACAGATATGTTCCTGAGGGGAAGGACTGAGAGACACCATTCAGTTTACAGATATCCATCTGAGGGAGAGTGATTGAGAGACAGCAGTCACTGTACAGATATCACCCTGAGGGAAAGGGACTTAGAGACACCAGCCAGTGCACATACATCTCCCTGAGAGGGGCAACTAAGAGACGCCAGTCAGTGTACAGATTACTCATTGAGGGAGAGGGACTGAGACACACCAGTCAGTGTACAGATATCCCTGTGAGTGGGAGGGACTGAGAGACACCAGTCAGTGTACAGATATCACCCTCAAAGGGAGGGACTCAGAGACACCAATCAGTGTACAGATATGTCGTTGGGGGAGAGGGACTGAGAGATACCAGTCAGTGTACAGATAAGTCCCTGAGAGAGAGGGACTGAGATACACCAGTCAGTGTACAGATATCTCCATGAGAGTGAAGGATTGAGGGACAACTGTCAGTATACAGATATCACCGTCAGAGGCAGGGAATGAGAGACACCAGTCAGTGTACAGATATCTCCCTGAGGGAGATGGACTGAGAGATACCCCGTCAGTGTACATATCTATCCCTGAGCAAGAGGAACCGAGAGACACCAGTCAATGTACAGATATGTCCATGAGGGAGAGCGACGTGGAGACACCAGACAGTGTACAGATATGTCCATGAGGGAGAGAGACTGAGAGACACCAGTCAGTGCACAGATATCTCCATGAGGGGAAGGACTGAGAGACACCATTCAGTTTACAGATATCTCCCTGAGTGAGAGGGACTGAGAGATACCATTCAGTGTTCAGATATGTCCCTGAAAGTGAGGGATTGAGAGACACCTGTCAGTGTACAGATATCTCCCGAAGGGAGAGGGGACAGAATGACACTGCTCAGTGTAGAGATATCTCCGTGAGGGAGATAGATTGAGAGACACCAGTCAGTGTACAGATATCTCCCTGAGAGGGAGAAACTGAGAGACGCCAGTCAGTGTACAGATGTCTCCCTGAGGAGAGCGACTGAGAGACACCAGTCCGTGTACAGATATGTCCATGGGGGAAAGGGATGAGAGACACCAGTCAGTGAACAGAAATGTCCCTGAGGCACAGGAACTGCGAGACCAGCCAGTGTACCGATATCTCCCTGAGAGACAGAGAGACTGAGAGATATCAGTGTACAAATATCTTCCTGAGGGAGAGGGACTGAGAGACACCAGTCAGTGTACAGATATCACCATGAGGGAGCGGGACTGAGAGAAAACAGTCAGTGAACAGATATCTCCCTGAGATAGAGAGACTGAGAGATACCAGTGAGAGTGCAGATATCTACCTGAGGTAGAGGGACTGAGAGATACCAGTCAGTTTTCAGATATGTCCCTGAAAGAGAAAGACTGAGAGACACAAGTCAGTGTACAGATATCTCCCTGAGGGAGAGCGACTGAGAGATACCAGTCAGTGTACAGATATTTCCAGGAGGGAGAGGGATTCAGATACTCCAGTCAGTGTACAGATATCTACCTCAGCGAGATGGACTGAGAGACACCAGTCAGTGTACAGATATTACCCTGAGGCAGAGGGATTGAGAGACTCCAGTCAGTGTACAGATATTAGCCTGAGAGGGAGGTACTGAGAAACACCAGTCAGTCTACAGATATCTGCCTGAAGGAGAGGCACTGAGAGACACCAGTCAGTGTACAGATGTGTCCTGAGGGAGAGGGACTTTGAGACAACAGTCAGTGAAAAGCTATCTCCCTGAACGGGAGGGACTGAGAGACGCCAGTCAGTGTACAGATATCTCCCTGAGGGAGAGGGACTGAGAGACACCAGTCAGTGTTCAGATATTTCCCTGAGGGAGAGGGATTGAGAGACTCCAGACCGTGTACAGATATTAGCCTGAGAGGGAGGTACTGAGAAACACCAGTCAGTCTACAGATATCTGCCTGAGGGAGAGACACTGAGAGACACCAGTCCTTGTACAGATGTGTCCTGAGGGAGAGGGACTTCGAGACAACAGTCAGTGAAAAGCTATCTCCCTGAAAGGGAGGTACTGAGAGACGCCAGTCAGTGCACAGATATCTCCCTGATGGAGAGGGACTGAGAGACACCAGTAAGTGTTCAGATATAACATTGAGAAGGAGGTACTGAGATACACCATTCAGTGTACAGATATCTACCTGAGGAAGAGGGCGAAAGAGGTTCCATTCAGTGTACAGATATGTACCTGAGGGAGAGGGAATCCGAGAAGAGTCAGTTCCCAGATATCTCCCTGAGAGACAGAGAGACGGGAGACATCAGTCAGAGTACAGATATCTCCCTGAGGGAGAGGGACTGCAAGATACCAGTGGGTGTACAGATATCACCCTGAGTGTGATTAGACTGAGATACACCAGTCAGTGTACAGAAACCTTACTGAGAGATGGGGGACTTCGAGACGCCAATCAGTATACAGATATCGCACTGGGGGAGAGGGGACTGAATGACACCGGTCTTTGTACAAATATCTCCATGAGGGAGATGGATTGAAAAGCCAGTCAGTTTACAGATATCTCTCTGAAGCAGAGGGACTGAGAGACACCAGTCGGTGTACAGATATCGCCGTGAGAAATTGGGGACTTCGAGACACCAGTCAATATACAGATATCTCGCTGAGGGAGAGGGGGCAAAATGACACTGGTCAGTGTATAGATATCTCCATGAGGGAGAGGGCCTGACAGAAAGCAGTCAGTGTACAGATATCTCCCTGAGGGAGAGGGACTGCAAGACATCAGTGATTGTAGAGAAATCTACCAGAGTGGGAGGGACTGAGAGACACCAGTCAGTGTACAGATATCACTTTGAGAGGGAGGGACTGAGAGATGCAACTCAATGTACTGATATGTCCCTGAGGGAGAGGAACTGAGAGATACCAGTCAGTGTACAGATATGTCCCTGAAAGAGAGGGACTGAGAGACACCAGTCAGTGTACAGATATCCCTGTGAGTGGGAGGGACTGAGAGACACCAGTCAGTGCCCAAATATCACCCTGAGGGAGAGGGATTCAGAGGCACCAGTCAGTGTACAGATATGTCCCTGAGGGAGAGGGAGAAAGAGGCACCATTCAGTGTACAGATATGTCCCTGAGGGGAAGGACTGAGAGACAGCATTCAGTTTACAGATATCTCTCTGAGGGAGAGTGATTGAGAGACAGAAGTCAGTGTACAGATATCACCCTGAGGGAGAGGGACTTAGAGACACCAGTCAGTGCACAGACATCTCCCTGAGAGGGGCAACTAAGAGACGCCAGTCAGTGTACAGTTATCCCTGTGAGTGGGAGGGACTGAGAGACACCAGTCAGTGTACAGATATCACCCTGAGAGGGAGGGACTCAGAGACACCAATAAGTGTACAGATATGTCGTTGGGGGAGAGGGACTGAGAGATACCAGTCAGATTACAGATAAGTCCCTGAGAGAGAGGGACTGAGAGACACCAGTCAGTGTACAGATATCTCCATGAGAGTGAAGGATTGAGGGACAACAGTCAGTGTACAGATATCACCGTCAGAGGCAGGGAATGAGAGACACCAGTCAGTGTACAGATATCTCCCTGAGGGAGATGGACTGAGAGATACCCCGTCAGTGTACATATCTATCCCTGAGCAAGAGGAACCGAGAGACACCAGTCAATGTACAGATATGTCCATGAGGGAGAGCGACTTGGAGACACCAGACAGTGTACAGATATGTCCATGAGGGAGAGAGACTGAGAGACACCAGTCAGTGCACAGATATCTCCATGAGGGGAAGGACTGAGAGACACCATTCAGTTTACAGATATCTCCCTGAGTGAGAGGGACTGAGAGATACCGTTCAGTGTTCAGATATGTCCCTGAAAGAGAGGGATTGATAGACACCTGTCAGTGTACAGATATCTCCCGAAGGGAGAGGGGACAGAATGACACTGCTCAGTGTAGAGATATCTCCGTGAGGGAGATGGACTGAGAGACACCAGTCAGTGTACAGATATCTCCCTGAGGGAGAGGTACTGAGAAAACAGTCAGTGTACAGATATCTCACTCAGGGAGATGGACTGAGAGACACCATTCAGTGTACAGATATCACTCTGAAAGAAAGTAACTGAGAGATACAACTCAGTGTCGTGATATGTCCCTGAGGGTGTTGGACTGAGGCACCAGTCTGTATACAGATATCTCCCGGAGGGAGAAGGACTGAGAGGCACCAGTCTGTGTACAGATATATCCCTGAGGGAAATGGACTGAGAGGCGAGTCAGCGCACAGATATCTCCCTGAGAGACTGAGAGATTGATAGACATCAGTCACTGTACAGATATCTCACTCAAGGAAAGGGATTGAGAGACACCAGTCAGTGTACAGATATCACCCTGAGGGAGAGGGACTGAGAGACACAAGTCAGTTCATAGATATCGCCCTGAGAGGGAGCAACTGAGAGACGCCAGTCAGTGTACAGATGTCTCCCTGAATGAGAGGGACTGAGAGACTCAAGTCAGTGTACAGATATCTCCATGAGAGTGAAGGATTGAGGGACACCAGTCAGTGTACAGATATCACCCTCAGAGGCAGGGAATGAGAGACACAAGTCAGTGTACAGATATCTCCATGAGGGAGATGGACTGAGAGATACACGTCATAGTACATATCTATCCTGGGGCGAGAGGAACTGAGAGACACTAGTCAATGTATAGATATGTTCATGATGGAGAGCGACTTAGATACCAGTCACTGCAGATATCTCCCTGAGGAGAGCGACTGAGAGACACCAGTCCGTGTACAGATATGTCCATGGGTGAAAGGGACTGAGAGACACCAGTCAGTGAACAGAAATTTCCCTGAGGCACAGGAACTGCGAGACCAGCCGGTGTACCGATATCTCCCTGAGAAACAGAGAGACTGAGAGATATCAGTGTACAAATATCTTCCTGAGGGAGAGGGACTGAGAGACACCAGTCATTGTACAGATATCACCATGAGGGAGTGGGACTGAGAGACAACAATCAATGAACAGATATCTCCCTGAGAGCAAGAGACTGAGAGATACCAGTGAGAGTGCAGATTTCTACCTGAGGGAGAGGGACTGAGAGATACCAGTCAGTTTTAAGATATGTCCCTGAAAGAGAAAGACTGAGAGACACCAGTCAGTGTACAGATGTGTCCTGAGGGAGAGGGACTTTGAGACAAAAGTCAGTGAAACGCTATCTCCCTGAACGGGAGGGACTGAGAGACGCCAGTCAGTGTACAGATATCTCCCTGAGGGAGAGGGACTGAGAGACACCAGTCAGTGTTCAGATATTTCCCTGAGGGAGAGGGATTGAGAGACTCCAGTCAGTGCACAGATATTAGCCTGAGAGGGAGGTACTGAGAAACACCAGTCAGTCTACAGATATCTGCCTGAAGGAGAGGCACTGAGAGACACCAGTCAGTGTACAGATGTGTCCTGAGGTAGAGGGAGTTCGAGACAACATTCAGTGAAAAGCTATCTCCCTGAAAGGGAGGGACTGAGAGACGCCAGTCAGTGTACAGATATCTCCCTGAGGGAGAGGGACTGAGAGACACCAGTCAGTGTTCAGATATTACACTGAGAAAGAGGTACTGAGATACACCATTCAGCGTACAGATAACTTCCTGAGGGAGAGGGCGAAAGAGGCATCATTCAGTGTACAGATATGTCCCTGAGGGCGAGGGACTCTGTGAAGAGTCAGTGTCCAGATATCTCCCTGAGAGACAGAGAGACGGGAGACATCAGTCAGAGTACAGATATCTCCCTGAGGGAGAGGGACTGCAAGATACCAGTGGGTGTACAGATATCACCCTGAGTGTGAGTGGACTGAGATACACCAGTCAGTGTACAGACACCTTCCTGAGAGATTGGGGACTTCGAGCCGCCAATCAGTATACAGATATCGCGCTTAGGGAGAGGGGACTGAATGACACCGGTCTCTGTACAAATATCTCCATGAGGGAGAGGGATTGAGAAGCCAGTCAGTCTACAGATATCTCCCTGAAGGAGAGGGACTGAGAGACACCAGTCAGTGTTCAGATATCACACTGAGAAGGAGGTACTGTGATACACCATTCAGTGTACAGATAACTTCCTGAGGGAGAGGGCGAAAGAGGCACCATTCAGTGTACAGATATGTCCCTGAGGGCGAGGGACTCTGTGAAGAGTCAGTGTCCAGATATCTCCCTGAGAGACAGAGAGACGGGAGACATCAGTCAGAGTACAGATATCGCCCTGAGGGAGAGGGACTGAGAGACACCAGTCAGTGTTCAGATATTACACTGAGAAAGAGGTACTGAGATACACCATTCAGTGTACAGATAACTTCCTGAGGGAGATGGCGAAAGAGGCACCATTCAGTGTACAGATATGTCCCTGAGGGCGAGGGACTCTGTGAAGAGTCAGTGTCCAGATATCTCCCTGAGAGACAGAGAGACGGGAGACATCAGTCAGAGTACAGATATCTCCCTGAGGGAGAGGGACTGCAAGATACCAGTGGGTGTACAGATATCACCCTGAGTGTGAGTGGACTGAGATACACCAGTCAGTGTACAGACACCTTCCTGAGAGATTGGGGACTTCGAGCCGCCAATCAGTATACAGATATCGCGCTGAGGGAGAGGGGACTGAATGACACCGGTTGCTGTACAAATATCTCCATGAGGGAGAGGGATTGAGAAGCCAGTCAGTCTACAGATATCTCCCTGAATGAGAGGGACTGAGAGACACCAGTCAGTGTTCAGATATCACACTGAGAAGGAGTACTGAGAGAGACCATTCAGTGCAGATATCTCCCTGAGGGAGAGGGACTGAGAGATACCAGTCACTGTTCAGGTATGTCCCTGAAAGAGAGGGACTGAGAGACACCAGTCAGTGTACAGATATCTCCGTGAGAAATTGGGGACTTCGAGACACCAGTAAATATACAGATATCTCCCTGAGGGAGAGGGGGCAAAATGACACTGGTCAGTGTATAGATATCTCCCTGAGGGAGAGGGACTGAGAGACACCAGTCAGTGTACAGATATCTCCCTGAGGGAGAGGGACTGAGAGAAAGCAGTCAGTGTACAGATATCTCCCTGAGGGAGAGGGATTGCAATACATCAGTGATTGTAGAGAAATCTACCTTTGAGGGAGGGACTGAGAGACACCAGTCAGTGTACAGATATCACCCTCAGAGGCAGGGAATGCGAGAAACTAGTCAGTGTACAGATATCTCCCTGAGGGAGGTGGACTGAGAGATACCCCGTCAGTGTACATATCTATCCCTCCGCAAGAGGAACCGAGAGACACCACTCAATGTACAGATATGTCCATGAGGGAGAGCGACTTGGAGACACCAGACAGTGTACAGATATCCCTGTGAGTGGGACGGACTGAGAGACACCAGTCAGTGCCCAAATAGCATCCTGAAGGAGAGGGACTGAGAGGCACCAGTCAGTGTACAGATATGTCCCTGATGGAGAGGGAGAAAGAGGCACCATTCAGTGTACAGATATGTCCCTGAGGAGAAGGACTGAGAGACACCATTCAATTTACAGATATCTCTCTGAGGGAGAGGGATTGAGAGACAGCAGTCAGTGTACAGATATCATCCTGAGGGAGAGTGACTTAGAGACACCAGTCTGTGCACAGACATTTCCCTGAGAGACGCCAGCCAGTGTACAGATTACTCACTGAGGGAGAGGGACTGAGAGACACCAGTCAGTGTACAGATATCCCTTTGAGTGGGAGGGACTGAGAGACACCAGTCAGTGTACAGATATCACCCTGAGAGGGAGGGACTCAGAGACACCAATCAGTGTACAGATATGTCGTTGGGGGAGAGGAACTGAGAGATACCAGTCAGTGTACAGATAAGTCCCTGAGAGAGAAGGACTGAGAGACACCAGTCAGTGTCCAGATATCTCCATGAGAGAGAAGGATTGAGGGACAACAGTCAGTGTACAGATATCACCCTCAGAGGCAGGGAATGAGAGACACCAGTCAGTGTACAGATATCTCCCTGAGGGAGATGGACTGAAAGATACCCCGTAACTGTACATATCTATCCCTGAGCAAGAGGAACCGAGAGGCATCACTGAATGTACAGATATGTCCATGAGGGAGAGCGACTGAGATACACCAGTCAGTGTACAGATATCAACCTGCGGGAAAGGGACTGAGAGACTCCAGTCAGTGCACAGATATCTCCATGAGGGGAAGGACTGAGAGACACCATTCAGTTTACAGATATCTCCCTGAGGGAGAGGGGACAAAATGACACTGCTCAGTGTAGAGATATCTCCGTGAGGGAGATGGACTGAGAGACACCAGTCAGTGTACAGATATCTCCCCGAGGGAGAGGGAATGAGAAAATCAGTCAGTATACAGATATCTCACTTAGGGAGATGGACTGAGAGACACCATTCAGTGTACAGATATCACTCTGAGAGAGATTGACTGAGAGATGCAACTCAGTGTCCTGATATGTCCCTGAGGGTGTGGGACTGAGACACCAGTCAGTATACAGATATCTCCCAGAGGGAGAAGGACTGAGAGGCACCAGTCAGTGTACAGATATATCCCTTAGGGAAATGGACTGAGAGGCGAGTCAGTGCACAGATACGTCCCTGAGAGACTGAGTAACTGATAGACATCAGTCACTGTACAGATATCTCTCTCAAGGAAAGTGATAGGGAGACACCAGTCAGTGAACAGATATCACCCGGAGGGAGAGGGACTGAGAGACACAAGTCAGTTCACAGATATCTCCCGGAGAGGGAGCAACTGAGAGTCGCCAGTCAGTGTACAGATGTCACCCTGAATGAGAGGGACTGAGAGACTCAAGTCAGTGTACAGATATCTCCATGAGAGTGAAGGATTGAGGGACACCATTCAGTGTACAGATATCACCCTCAGAGGCAGGGAATGAGAGACACAAGACAGTGTACAGATATCTCCATGAGGGAGATGGACTGAGAGATGCCCGTCATAGTACATATCTATCCCGGGGCGAGAGGAACTGAGAGACACCAGTCAATGTATAGATATGTTCATGATGGAGAGCGACTTAGATACCAGTCACTGCAGATATCTCCCTGAGGAGAGCGACTGAGAGACACCAGTCCGTGTACAGATATGTCCATGAGGGAAAGGGACTGAGAGACACCAGTCAGTGAACAGAAATGTCCCTGAGGCACAGGAACTGCGAGACCAGCCAGTGTACCGATATCTCCATGAGAGACAGAGAGACTGAGAGATATCAGTGTACAAATATCTTCCGGAGGGAGAGGGACTGAGAGACACCAGTCAGTGTACAGATATCACCATGAGGGAGCGAGACTGAGAGACAACAGTCAGTGAACAGACATCTCCCTGAGAGAAAGAGACTGAGAGATACCAGTGAGAGTGCAGATATCTACTTGAGGTAGAGGGACTGAGAGATACCAGTCAGTTTTCAGATATGTCCCTGAAAGAGAAAGACTGAGAGACACAAGTCAGTGTACAGATATCTCACTGAGGGAGAGGGCACAGAATGACACTTAACAGTGTACAGATATCTCCGAGAAGGAGAGGGACTGAGAGACACCAATCAGTGTACCGATATCTCCCTGAGGGAGAGGGACTGAGAGACACCAGTCAGTGTACAGATATTACTCTGAGAGGGACGGACTGAGAGATACAAGTCAGTGTACTGATATCTCCCTGAGGGAGAGGGACTGAGAGATACAGTCAGTGTACATATATGTCACTCAAACAGAGGGATTGAGAGACACCAGGCAGTGTACAGCTACCTCAGTGAGAGGGAGAGGGACTGAGAGATACCAGTCAGTGTACAGATATCTCCCTGAGTGTGAGTGGACTGAGAGACACCCCTCAGTGTACAGATATCTACCTCAGGTAGTTGGACTGAGACGCATCAGTCAGTGTACTGATATCACTCTGAGAGGGAGGGACTGAGAGATGCAACTTAGTGTCCTGATATGTCCATGAGGGAGAGGGACTGAGAGACACCAGTCAGTATACAGATATCTCCCTGAGGGAGAAGGACTGAGAGACACCAGTCAGTGTACAGCTATGTCCCTGAGGGAAATGGACTAAGAGACCAGTCAGTGCACAGATATCTCCCTGAGAGACTGAGAATTGATAGACATCAGTCAGTGTACAGATATCTCCCTGAGAGGGAGCAACTGAGAGACGCCAGTCAGTGTACAGATGTCTCCCTGAGGGAGAAGGACTGACAGACAGCGGTAAGTGTACAAATATCACCGTGAGGGAGAGAGAAACTGAGAGACATCAGTCAGAATGCAGATTTCTCCAGGACGGAGAGTGGACTGAGACTCACCAGTCAGTGTACAGATATCTCACTGAGAGCTTGGGGACTTCAAGACACCAGTCAGTATACAGATATATCCCTGATGGAGAGGGATTAAGAGACACCAGGCAGTGAACAGATATCTCCCTGAGAGGGAGCGAATGAGAGAAATCAGTCAGTGTATAGATATCTGCCTGAGGGTGAGGAACTGAGAGACACCAGTCAGTGTACATGTATCTCCCTGAGAGGGAAAGCTGCGGGACACCAGTCAGTGTACAGATAGGTCGCTGTGGTAGAGGGACTAAGATTTACCTGTCAGTGTACAGATATGTCCCTGAGAGAGAGGGACTGAGAGACACCGGTGAGTGTACAGATATCTCACTGAGGGAGAGGGACTGGGAGACACCATTCAGTGTACAGATGTGTCCTGACGCCGAGGGACTGAGAGACAACAATCAGTGTACAGATATCTCCCTGAGGCAGAGGGACTGAGAGAAATAAGTAAGTGTGCAGATATCGCCATGAGAGTGAGGGATTGAGAGACACCAGTCAAAGTACAGATCTCACCCTCAGAGGCAGGGAATGAGAGATACCCGTCAGATATCTCCCTGAAGGAGAGGGACTGAGAGACAGCAGTCAGTGTACAGATATCTCCCTGAGAGACAGAGAGACTGAGAGACATCAGTCAGAATGCAGATATCTCCCTGACAGATAGTGGACTGAGAGTCACCAGACAGTGTGCAGATATCTTCCTGATAGATTGGAGACTTAGAGACACCAGTCAGTATACAGATATATCCTGACGGAGAGGGATTGAGAGACAGCAGTCAGTATAGAGCTATCTCCCTGAAGGAGAGAGACTACAAGACATCAGTGAGTGTACAGATATCTTCCTGAGAGTGAGGGACTGAGAGACACGAGTCAGTTTACAGATATTAGCCTGAGAGGGAGGTACTAAGAAACACCAGTCAGTCTATAGATATCTGCCTGAGGGAGCGGCACTGAGATACACAGTCAGTGTACAGATGTGTCCTGAGGGAGAGGGACTTAGAGACAACAGTCAGTGAAAAGCTATCTCCCTGAAAGGGCGGGACTGAGAGACACCAGACAGTGTTCAGATATAACACTGAGAAGGAGGTACTGAGATACATCATTCAGTGTACAGATATCTCCCTGAGGGAGAGGGAGAAAGAGGCACCATTCAGTGTACAGATATCTCCCTGAGGGAGAGGGACTCTGTGAAGAGTCAGGGTCCAGATATCTCCCTGAGAGACAGAGAGACGGGAGATATCAGTCAGAGTACAGATATTTCCCTGAGGGAGAGGGACTGCAAGATACCAGTGAATGTACAGATATCTCCCTGAGTGTGAGTGGACTGAGATACACCAGTCAGTGTACAGACACCTTCCTGAGAGATTGGGGACTTCGAGCCACCAACCAGTATACAGATATCGCGCTGAGGGCGAGGGGACTGAATGACACTGGTCTGTGTACAAATATCTCCATGAGGGAGAGGGATTGAGAAGCCAGTTAGTGTACAGTTGTCTCTCTGAAGGAGAGGGACTGAGAGACACCAGTTAGTGTTCAAATATCACACTGAGAAGGAGTACTGAGAGACACCATTCAGTGCACAGATATCTCCCTGAGGGAGAGGGACTGAGAGATTCCAGTCATTGTTCAGATATGTCCCTGAGGGAGAGGGGGCAGTATGACACTGGTCAGTGTAGAGATATCTCCGTGAGGGAGAGGGACTGAGAGACAACAGTCAGTGTACAGATATCACGCTGAGAGGGAGGGACTGAGAGATACAACTCAGTGTACTGATATGTCCCTGAGGGAGAGGGACTGAGAGATACCAGTCAGTGTACAGATATGTCCCTGAAAGAGAGGGACTGAGAGACACCAGTCAGTGCACAGATAGTCCTCTGAGAGGGAATGATTGAGAGACACCATTCCGTGTATAGATATGTCCCTGAGGGGAAGGACTGAGAGACACCATTCAGTTTACAGATATCTCTCTGAGGGAGAGGGATTGAGAGACACCAGTCAGTGTACAGATATCACCCTGAGGGAGAGGAACTTAGAGACACCAGTCAGTGCACATACATCTCCCTGAGAGGGGCAACTGAGAGACGCCAGCCAGTGTACAAATTACTACCTCAGAGGGAGGGACTCAGAGACACCAGTCAGTGTACAGATATGTCATTGGGAGAGAGGGACTGAGAGATACCAGTCAGTGTACAGATAAGTCCCTGAGAGAGAGGGACTGAGAGACACCAGTCAGTGTACAGATATCTCCATGAGAGTGAAGAATTGAGGGACACCAGTCAGTGTACAGATATCACCCTCAGAGGCAGGGAATGAGAGACACCAGTCTGTGTACAGATATCTCCCTGAGGGAGATGGACTGAGAGATACCCCGTCAGAGTACATATCTATCCCGGAGCAAGCGGAACCGAGAGTCACCAGTCAATGTACAGATATGTCCATGAGGGAGAGCGGCTTGGAGACACCAGTCAGTGTACAGAAATGTCCATGAGGGAGAGAGACTGAGAGACAACAGTCAGTGTAAAGATATCAACCTGCGGGACCGAGACTGAGAGACTCCAGTCAGTGGACAGATATCTCCATGAGGGGAAGGACTGAGAGACACCATTCAGTTTACAGATAACTCCCTGAGTGAGAGAAATTGAGAGACATCAGTCAGAGTACAGATATCTCTCTGAGGGAGAGGGACTGAGAGATGCCAGTCAGTGTTCAGATATGTCCCTGAAAGAGAGGGACTGAGAGACACCTGTCAGTGTACAGATATCTGCGTGACAGATTTGGGACTTCGAGACACCAGTCAGTAAACAGATATCTCCCGAAGGGAGAGGGGACAGAATGATACTGCTCAGTGTAGAGATATCTCCATGAGGGAGATGGACTGAGAGACACCAGTCAGTGTACAGATATCTCCCTGAGGGAGAGGGATTGAGAAAAACAGTCAGTGTACAGATATCTCACTTAGGGAGATGGACTGAGTGGCACCATTCAGTGTACAGATATCACTCTGAGAGGGAGTGACTGAGAGATACAACTCAGTGTCCTGATATGTCCCTGAGGGTGTGGGACTGAGAGACCAGTCAGTATCCAGATATCTCGCAGAGCGAGAAGGACTGAGAGGCACCAGTCATGTACAGGTATGTCCCTGAGTGAAATGGACTGAGAGGCGAGTCAGAGCACAGATATCTCCCTGAGAGACTGAGTGACTGATAGACATCAGTCACTGTACAGATATCTCTCTCAAGGAAAGGGATTGAGAGACACCAGTCAGTGTACAGAAATCACCCTGAGGGAGAGGGACTGAGAGACACAAGTCAGTTCACAGATATCTCCCTGAGAGGGAGCAACTGAGAGACGCCAGTCAGTGTACAGATGTCTCCCTGAGGGAGAGGGACTGAGAGACTCAAGTCAGTATACAGATATCTCCATGAGAGTGAAGGATTGAGGGACACCATTCAGTGTACAGATATCACCCTCAGAGGCAGGGAATGAGAGAGACCAGTCAGTGTACAGATATCTCCCTGAGGGAGATGGACTGAGAGATACTCGTCATAATACATATCTATCCCTGCGCGAGAGGAACTGAGATACACCAGTCAATGTATAGATATGTTCTTGATGGAGAGCGACTTAGATACCAGTCACTGCAGATATCTCCCTGAGGAGAGCGACCGAGAGACACCTGTCCGTGTACTGATATGTCCATGGGGGAAAGGGACTGAGAGACACACGTCAGGGAACAGAAATGTCCCTGAGGCACAGGAACTGCGAGACCAGCCAGTATACCGATATCTCCCTGAGAGACAGAGAGACTGAGAGATATCAGTATACAAATATCTTCCTGAGGGAGAGTGACTGAGAGACACCAGTCAGTGTACTGATATCACCATGAGGGAGCGGGACTGAGAGACAACAGTCAGTGAACAGATATCTCCCTGAGGGAGAGGGACTGAGAGATACCAGTGAGAGTGCAGATATCTACCTGAGGTAGAGGGACTGAGAGATACCAGTCAGTTTTCAGATATCACCCTCAGAGGCAGGGAATGAGAGACACCAGTCAGTGTACAGATATCTCCCTGAGGGAGATGGACTGAAAGATACCCCGTAACTGTACATATCTATCCCTGAGCACGAGGAACCGAGAGGCATCACTGAATGTACAGATATGTCCATGAGGGAGAGCGACTGAGAGACACCAGTCTGTATACAGATATGTCCATGAGGGAGAGAGACTGAGAGACACCAGTCAGTGTACAGATATGAACCTGCGGGAAAGGGACTGAGAGACTCCAGTCAGTGCACAGATATCTCCATGAGGGGAAGGACTGAGAGACACCATTCAGTTTACAGATATCTCCCTGAGGGAGAGGGGACAAAATGACACTGCTCAGTGTAGAGATATCTCCGTGAGGGAGATGGACTGAGAGACACCAGTCAGTGTACAGATATCTCCCTGAGGGAGAGGGAATGAGAAAATCAGTCAGTATACAGATATCTCACTTAGGGAGATGGACTGAGAGACAACAGTCAGTGAACAGATATCACTCTGAGAGAGATTGACTGAGAGATACCAGTGAGAGTGCAGATATCTACCTGAGGTAGAGGGACTGAGAGATACCAGTCAGTTTTCAGATATGACCCTGAAAGAGAAAAACTGAGAGACACAAGTAAGTGTACAGATATCTCACTGAGGGAGAGGGAACAGAATGACACTGGTCAGTGTACGGATATCTCCGAGAAGGAGAGGGACTGAGAGACACCAATCAGTGTACAGATATCTCTCTGAGGTAGAGGGACTGAGAGACACCAGTTTGTGTACAGATATCACTCTGAGAGGGAGGGACTGAGAGATACAAGTCAGTACTGATATCTCCCTGAGGGAGAGGGACTGAGAGATACAGTCAGTGTACAGATATGTCCCTCAAACAGAGGGACTGAGAGACACCAGTCAGTGTACAGGTACCTCAGTGAGAGGGAGAGGGACGGAGAGACACCAGTCAGTGTACAGATATCTCTGTGAGAAGGAGGGACTGAGAGACACCCCTCTGTGTACAGATATCTACCTCAGGGAGTTGGACTGAGACGCACCAGTCAGTGTACAGATATCACTCTGAGAGGGAGGGACTGAGAGATGCAACTCAATATCCTGATATGTCCCTGAGGGAGAGGGACTGAGAGACCAGTCAGTATACAGATATCTCCCAGAGGGAGAAGGACTGAGAGACACCAGTCAGTGTACAGATATGTCCCTGAGGGAAATGGACTTAGAGACCATTCAGTGCACAGATATCTCCCTGAGAGAATGAGAGACTGATAGTCATCAGTCAGTGTACAGATATATCTCTTAGGGAGAGAGATTGAGAGACACCAGTCAGTGCACAGATATCTCCCTGAGAGGGAGCAACTGAGAGACGCCAGTCAGTGTACAGATGTCTCCCTGAGGGAGAAGGACTGACAGACAGCAGTCAGTGTACAGATATCACCGTGAGGGAGAGAGAAACTGAGAGACATCAGTCAGAATGCTGATTTCTCCCTGACGGAGTGTGGACTGAGACGCACCAGTCAGTGTACAGATATCTCCCTGAGAGACTGAGAGACTGATAGTCATCAGTCAGTGTACAGATATATCTCTTAGGGAGAGAGATTGAGAGACACCAGTCAGTGCACAGATATCTCCCTGAGAGGGAGCAACTGAGAGACGCCAGTCAGTGTACAGATATATCCCTGAGGGAGAGGGATTAACAGACACCAGGCAGTGAACAGATATCTCCCTGAGAGGAAGGGAATGAGAGACATCAGTCAGTGTATAGATATCTGCCTGAGGGAGAGGGAATGAGAGACACCAGTCAGTGTACAGATATCTCCCTGTGAGGGAGGTACTGAGAGACACCAGTCAGTGTACCGATATCTCCCTGAGAGATAAGGCTGCGGGACACCAGTCAGTGTACAGATATGTCGCTGCGGGAGAGGGACTGAGATATACCAGTCAGTGTACAGATATGTCCCTGAGAGAAAGGGACTGAGAGACACCGGTGAGTGTACAGATATCTCCCTGAGGGAGAGGGAATGAGAGATATAAGTAAATGTACAGATATCTGCATGAGAGTGAGGGATTGAGAGACACCAGTCAGAGTACAGATATCACCCTCAGAGGCAGGAATGAGAGATACCCGTCAGTGTACAGATATCTCCCTGAGGGAGAATGACTGAGAGACACCAGTCAGTGTACAGATATCTCCCTGAGATAGAGTGACTGAGATATATCACTCAGTGTACAAATATCTCCATGAGAGACAGAGAGACTGAGAGACATCAGTCAGAATGCAGATATCTCCCTGACGGATAATGGACTGAGCGTCACCAGTCAATGTACAGATATCTCCCTGAGAGATTGGAGACATCGAGACACCAGTCAGTATACAGATATATCCCTGGCGGAGAGGGATTGAGAGACAGCAATCAGGGTACAGCGATCTCCCTGAAGGAGAGGGACTACAAGACATCAGTGAGTGTACAGATATCTTCCTGAGAGGGAGGGACTGAGAGACACGAGTCAGTTTACAGATATCACCCTGAGAGGGAGGGACTGAGAGATACAAGTCAGTGTATAGTTATGTCCCTGAGGGAGAGGGATTGAGAGACACCAGTCAGTGTACAGATGTCTCCGTGAAAAGGAGGGACTGAGTTACACCAGGCAGTGTTCTGATATATCCCTGAGGGAGTGGGACTGAGAAACCAGTCAGTATACAGATATCTCCAATAGCGAGAAGGGCTGAGAGACACCAGTCAGTGTACAGATATCTCCCAGAGGGAGAAGGACGGAGAGACACCAGTCAGTGTACAGACATGTCCCTGAGGGAAATGGGCTGAGAGACCGGTCAGTGCACAGATATCTGTCTGAGAGACTGAGAGACATTAGTCAGTGTTCAGATATCTTTCTTAGGGAGAGGGAGAAAGAGGTACCATTCAGTGTACAGATATGTCCCTGAGTGAGAGGAACTCTGTGACGAGTCAGTGTACAGATATCTCCCTGAGAGACAGAGAGACGGGAGACATCAGTCAGAGTACAGATATCTCCCTGAGCGAGAGGAACTGCGAGATACCAGTGGGTGTACAGATATCTCCCTGAGTGTGAGTGGACTGAGATACACCAGTCAGTGTACAGATACCTTCCTGAGAGAGTGGGAACTTCGTGCCACCAATCAATATACAGATATCTCGCTGAGGGAGAGGGGACTGAATGACATCGATCTGTGTACAAATATCTCCATGAGGGAGAGTGACTGAGAGACACCAGTCAGTGTACTGATATCACCATGAGGGAGCGGGACTGAGAGACAACAGTCAGTGAACAGATATCTCTCTGAGGGAGAGGGACTGAGAGATACCAGTGAGAGTGCAGATATCTACCTGAGGTAGAGGGACTGAGAGATACCAGTCAGTTTTCAGATATGTCCCTGAAAGAGAAAAACTGAGAGACACAAGTCAGTGTACAGATATCTCACTGAGGGAGAGGGCACAGAATGACACTGGTCAGTGTACGGATATCTCCGAGAAGGAGAGGGACTGAGAGACACCAATCAGTGTGCAGATATCTCTCTGAGGTAGAGGGACTGAGAGACACCAGTCAGTGTACAGATATCACTCTGAGAGGGAGGGACTGAGAGATACAAGTAAGTGTACTGATATCTCCCTGAGGGAGAGGGACTGAGAGATACAGTCAGTGTAGAGATATGTCCCTCAAACAGAGGGACTGAGAGATACGAGTCAGTTTTCAGATATGTCCCTGAAAGAGAAAAACTGAGAGACACAAGTCAGTATACAGATATCTCGCTGAGGGAGAGGGGACTGAATGACATCGGTCTGTGTACGAATATCTCCATGAGGGAGAGGGATTGAGACACCAGTCAGAATGCAGATATCTACCTGAGGGAGACGGACTGAGAGACACCAGTGAGTTTTCATATATCTTCCTGAAAGGGAGGGACAGAGAGACAGCAGTCAGTGTACAGATATCAACCTGAGAGGGAGGGACTGAGAGATACAATTCAGTGTACATATGTCTTTGTGCGAGTGGGACTGAGAGGCACCAGTCAGTGTACAGATATGTCCCTGAGGGATAGGGACTGAGAGACCAGCCAGTTTAAAGATATCTCCCTGAGAGTCAGAGAGACTGATGTCATCAGTCCATTTTACAGGTATATCCCTGAGGGAGAGGGACTGAGAGACACCCGTCGGAGTACAGATATCTCCCTGAGGGAGAGGGATTGAGTGATAGCATTCAGTGTACAGATATCTCCCTGAGGGAGAGGGACTGAGAGACACCGGTCAGTGTACAGATACCAACCTGAGAGGAAGGGTCTGAGAGACACTAGTCAGTGTACAGATATGTCGCTGGACGAGAGGGAATGAGAGACAACAGTCCGTGTGCAGATATGTCCCTGAGGGAGAGTGTCTGAGAGACACCAGTCAGTGACCAGATATCTTCCTGAGGGACAGGCACTGCGAGACCAGCCAGAGTACCGATATCTCCCTGAGAGAAAGAGAGACTGAGAGATATCAGTGTACAGATATCTTCCTGAGGGAGAGGGACTGTTGGAGGCAATAGGCACCTGCTAAATATATCTAAACCCATATAGGTTTAAAGTGGCCAAATATAAAGTGGCTGCACAAGCATGATGGGAACTCAGTTATCAATTAACTATTGACTAAGGCTGACCGAGCAATGACCTAGTGAGGCCCACGACCGGGAATGCCTTGCATCATCCACTTGAGATAAGATAACTATAACGAACCATTATCGTACCTGGTGTGGAATGTCCTTAATCAAGGACTTCGCACAGCAAGGACCCGAGGAACAAAGATAAGGGGAGGCCTATCTCACATAAGGAGGTCATTAATCAGCCCGAGCTGACAAAAACCGAACATACTGCCCATGAGGGACAACAGGCTGTATACAGTATCTCCCTTTCAATTCCATCAATAAAATCAGTGATTTCATGAAGTAAGATATGCAACCATGGCCGGGAAAATAACCTGTCCTCTTTAATACTGGTATTCAGATTCACTGTTACTGCTGTAAATTTCAAAGAGATCTTGTGTTGGACAGTGTGAACTCAGTAGCAGAACTTTGAACGATATGATCCAGATTTGAACCTCTGTAGGCATACGTTCAGCTCCGTTTCCCTCCCAGAAATGAACTCGTGTTGTATGGTTTCTGCCATATTCGGATGGATGGGGATTTCCATAATGATTCTGTAAAGACTGAACTTATAAAGAGGAAGAGTGAAACCCTGAAATATTTTGCTTACAATGGGAGAACCTGCTTCTGGATTTTGGAAATTCTGATATTACTTAGCAACCTTCCATTCAAAAGTCTGTATTTTCAATTCTGCACAGTAAATTCAATTCCCGCAGTGCAACCTCGCGAAGCGAGATTAAGATGGCTTAGTTTTGTACATTCAGGGGGGTTAATGATTAAATGATGGGAAGTGATGTATTGATCTGAGCAATATGCAGATCTGAAATATGTTTTATATATATTTCAACATAATATACATTGTAAAGAAGATTGTATGAACCTTTTGACTGCATCTAACTGGAATTACTAATGAGCAGAGACATTTACTTTCCTTGGAAACTCTCATTAATTCCAGTCATTGAACAGGGTAAATTAACGCATCTGGTCCGGCACTTTAGATATGGAACAGAAAGTATGTTATAATCTACATATATTATATACAAGTAGAAATTCATAACAAAAAATCACTGGCACAGCATGACGAAATGATTACTTTACATTCAGACACTGTCCCTGAACCATGAAACAGGTCCGCTCATAAGTAAAATTCCCTTGTACACCATGACCTACTGATTATTTTTGCAAATATGACGTTTGTTGAAATTGATCTTTGGGAGAATTGGATTGTCCCCCTTGCCTCTCCTCGATATTTAAATATATTAAATCCTATAATTATTTCAGCGGGAATAAAGTCGAATGCTGCTGTGAGCAACTGATTGCGTTCACGCGGTAGGGGGTAATATATTAGCATAGAAACATAGGAACATAGAAACATAGAAAATAGGTGCAGGAGTAGGCCATTCAGCCCTTCTAGCCTGCACCGCCATTCAATGAGTTCATGGCTGAACATGCAACTTCAGTACCCCCTTCATGCTTTCTCGCCATACCCCTTGATCCCCCGAGTAGTAAGGACGTCATCTAACTCCCTTTTGAATATATTTAGTGAATTGGCCTCAACTACTTTCTGAGGTAGAGATTTCCACAGGTTCACCAGTCTCTGGGTGAAGAATTTTCTCCTCATCTCGGTCCTAAATGGCTTACCACTTAACCTTAGACTGTGACCGCTGGTTCTGGACTTCCCCAACATTGGAAACATTCTACCTGCATCTAACCTCTCTGAACCCGTCAGAATTTTAAACGTTTCTATGAGGTCCCCTCTCATTCTTCTGAACTCCAATGAATACAAGCCCAATTAATATAGTCTTTCTTGATAGGTCAGTCCCACCATCCCGGGAATCAGTCTGGTGAACCTTCGCTGCACTCCTTCAATAGCAAGAATGTCCTTCCTCAAGTTAGGAGACCAAAACTGTACACAATACTCCAGGTGTGGCCTCACCAGGGCCCTGTAGCAACACCTCCCTGCCCCTGTACTCAAATCCCCTCGCTATGAAGGCCAACATGCCATTTGCTTTCTTAACCGCCTGCTGTACCTGCATGCGAACCTTCAATGACTGATGTACCATGACTTCCAGGTCTCGTTGCACCTCCCCTTTTCCTAATCTGTCACCATTCAGATAATAGTCTGTCTCTCTGTTTTTACCACCAAAGTGGATAACCTCACATTTATCCACATTATACTTCATCAGCCATGCATTTGCCCACTCACCTAACCTATCCAAGTCACTCTGCAGCCTCATAGCATCCTCCTCGCAGCTCACACTGCCACCCAACTTAGTGTCATCCGCAAATTTGGAGATACTACATTTAATCCCCTCGTATAAATAATTAATGTACAATGTAAACAGCTGGGGCCCCAGCACAGAACCTTGCGGTACCCCACTAGTCACTGCCTGCCATTCAGAAAAGTACACATTTACTCCTACTCTTTGCTTCCTGTCGGACAACCAGTTCTCAATCCAAGTCAGCACACTACCCCCAATCCCATGTGCTTTAACTTTGCACATTAATCTCTTGTATGTGACCTTGTCGAAAGCCTTTTGAAAGTCCAAACATACCACATCAACTGGTTCTCCCTTGCCCACTTTACTGGAAACATCCTCAAAAAATTCCAGAAGGTTTGTCAAGCTTGATTTCCCTTTCACAAATCCATGCTGACTTGGAACTATCATATCACCATTTTCCAAATGCACTGCTATGACATCCTTAATAATTGATTCCATAATTTTACCCATTACTGAGGTCAGGCTGACCGGTCTATAATTCACTGTTTTCTCTCTCCCTCCTTTTTTAAAAAGTGGGGTTACATTGGCTACCCTCCACTCGATAGGAACTGATCCAGAATCAATGGAATGTTGGAAAATGACTGTCAATTCATCCTCTATTTCCAAGACCACCTCCTTAAGTACTCTGGGATGCTGTCCATCAGGCCCTGGGTATTTATCGGCCTTCAATCCCATCAATTTCCCTAACACAATTTCCCAACTAATAACGATTCCCTCAGTTCCTCCTCCATACCAGACCCTCTGACCCCTTTTATATCCGGAAGGTTGTTGGTGTCCTCCTTATTGAATACCGAACCAAAGTACCTGTTCAATTGGTCTGCCATTTCCTTGTTCCCCGTTATGACTTCCCCTGATTCTGACTGCAGGGGACCTATGTTTGTCTTTAATAACCTTTTTCTCTTTACATACCGATGGAAACTTTTGCAATCCGCCTTAATGTTCCCTGCATGCTTCTTCTCGTACTCCATTTTCCCTGCCCTAATCAAGCCCTTTATCCTCCTCTGCTGAGTTCTAAATTTCTCCCAGTCCCCAGGTTCGCTGCTATATCTGGCCAATTTGTTTGCCACTTCCTTGGCTTTAATACTATCCCTGATTTCCCTTGATAGCCACGGTTGAGCCACCTTCCCTTTTTTATTTTTACGCCAGACAGGAATGTACAATTGTTGTAGTTCATCCATGCGGTCTCTAAATGTCTGCCATTGCCCATCCACAGTCAACCCCTTCAGTATCATTCGCCAATCTATCCTAGCCAATTCACGCCTCATACCTTCAAAGTTACCCTTCTTTAAATTCTGGACCATGGTCTCTGAATTAACTATTTCATTCTCCATCCTAATGCAGAATTCCACCATATTATGGTCACTCTTCCCCAAGAGGCCTCGCACAATGAGATTGCTAATTAATCCTCTCTCATTACACAACACCCAGTCTAAGATGGCCTCCACCCTAGTTGGTTCCTCGACATATTGATCTAGAAAACCATCCCTTATGCACTCCAGGAAATCCTCCTCCACCGTATTGCTTCCAGTTTGGCTCGCCCAATCTATGTGCATATTAAAGTCACCCATTATAACTGCTACACCTTTATTGCATGCACCGCTAATTTTCTGTTTGATACCCTCTCCAACATCACTACTACTGTTTGGAGGTCTATACACAACTCCCACTAACGTTTTTTGCCCTTTGGTGTTCTGCAGCTCTACCCATATAGATTCCACATCATCCAAGCTAATGTCCTTCCTAACTATTGCATTAATCTCCTCTTTAACCAGCAATGCTACCCCACCTCCTTTTCCTTTTATTCTATCCTTCCTGAATGTTGAATAACCCTGGATGTTGAGTTCACAGCCCTGATCATCCTGGAGCCACGTCTCCGTAATCCCAATCACAACATATTTGTTAACATCTATTTGCACAGTTAATTCATCCACCTTATTAATGATACTCCTTGCATTAAGACACAAAGCATTCAGGCTTGTTTTTTTAACACCCTTTGTCCTTTTAGAATTTTGCTGTACAGCATGATAGAAGATTGGCTATCGAACAGCAAACAGTGATCAGGAATAAATGGTTCATTCTATGGGTTGCAACCAGTAACTAGTGGGGTGCCACAGGGATCAGTGCTGGCACCCTAATTATTCACAATCTATATTAACCACTTGGAATAAGGGACTGAGTGTAACGTAGCCAAGTTTGCTGACGATATAAATATGGGAGGAAATGCAATGTGTGTGGAGGCCACAAAAAATCTGCAAAAGGACATAGACAGGCTTAGTGAGTGGGCAAAAATTTGTCAGATGTAGTATAATGTTGGAAAATGTGAGGTCATGCACTTCGGCAGCAAAAATCGAAGAGCAAGTTATTATTTAAATGGAGACAGATTGTACAGGGGGACCTGGGGGTAACTTGTGCATGAAACACAAAATGTTAGTATGGAGGCACAGCAAGTGATCAGGAAGTCCAATGGTATCTTGGCATGTATTGCAAAGGGGATCGGGTATAAAAGCAGGGAAGTCTTGCTGCAGCTGTGACCACACCTGGAACACTGCGTGCAGTTTTGGTTTCCATTTTTACGAAATGATATACTTGCTTTGGAGGCAGTTCAGAGAAGATTCAGTAGGCTGATTCCGGGGATGAGGGGGATTACTTATGAGGAAAGTTTGAGTAGGTTGGGCCTCTTTTCATTGGCATTCAGAAGAAGGAGAGGTGATTTCATCGAAACGTATAATATTATGAGGGGGCTTGCAGAGAGTATGTTTCCACTGATGGGGGAGACTAGAACTAGGGGGCATGAACTTAGAATAAGGGGCCGCCCATTTAAAACAGAGAAGTGGAGAAATTTCTTCTCTCAGAGGGTTGTAAATCTGTGGAATTCGCTGCATCAGAGGGCTGTGGAAGCTGGGACATTGAATAAATTTCAGACAGAAATAGACATTTTCTTAAACAATAAGGGGATAAGGTGTTATGGGGAGCGGGCGGGGAAGTGGAGCTTAGTCCATGATCAGATCAGCCAAGATCTTATTGAATGGCAAAGCAGGATAGAGGGGTCGTATGGCCTATTCCTGCTCCTATTTCTTCTGTTCTTCTGTTCTTGTATTAGCATGGATAGAGGATTGGCTAACAACAGAACAGAGAGATTTGCGATAAATGGGTAATTTTCAGGCTGGCAAACAGTAACTGGTGGGGTGCCACACGGAGCAGTGTTGGGTATTGAACTTTTTATAATCTATATTAATGACTTGTATGAATGAACCGAGTGTAATCTAGCCAAAATACTGATGATACAAAGATCGGTGGGAAAGCAAGTTGTGACGATGGTGCAAAGAATCTGCAAAGGGATAGGCTAAATCAGTGGCCAAACATTTGGAAGATGGAATATAACTTGCGAAAATGTGAGGCTTTAGTAGGAAATATAAAAAAGCTAATTATTATTCAAGTGTGGAACTAGTACAAAATGCTGTAATACAAAATGATCTGCCGGTTCTTGTGCATCAAATTCAAAACGTTAGTATGCAGGTAGAGCAAGTAATCAGGAAGGCAAATGGAATGTTGGCCTCAAATGCAAAGGGGATGGAATATAAAAGTAGGGAATACCTGAGACAACTGTACGGGGCTTTGGTAAGACCACACCTCGAGTACTGCATGCAGTTTTTGTCTCCTTAAAGAAGGATATTCTTGAATTGGAGGCAGTTCAGAAAAGGTGCACAAGGTTGAAACCTGAGAAGAAGTGTAGTCATACAAAGAAAGATTGAGCTGGTTGTGCTTATACTCTTTGAAGTTTAGAAGAGTGAGAAGTAATCTTAATGAAACGTCTACGATTCTGAGGGGGCTTGACACAGGTTCGATGCAGAAAGCATGTTTTCCCTCATGGGGGAATCGAGAACTAGGGAACATAGTTTCAGAATAAGGGGTCGCCCATTGGAAACAGAAATGAGGAGGAATGTATTCTCCCAGAGGGTGGTGAATCTTTGGAATTATCTACCCCAGAGAGCTGTGAAGGCTGGGTCTTTGAATCTATTTGATGTGGTGATAGACTGATGTATCAATGATAATGGAGTCAAGGTTTATGGGGAGTAGGTGGAGAAGTGGATTTGAGGCTCGGATCAGATCAGCCATGAACTTATTGAAGGGCGGAGCAGGCTCGAGAGGTCAAATGGCTTACCCCTGCTCCGAGCTATTATGTTCCTATGTGCATAGGACAATCTTCCATCCCATCAATTACATTAGCATGCATTATATACTTACAGAAATCTGAGACGGTCTCAGTCAGAGATACAGCATTAATTCAGTTAGTGCACGTTAATCTGATATATCAGTCCAAGAATTTCAAAGAGAATCAGATTGCAATTCCAATGCAGTCCATTAGCTCAGATTGGCTATACATTATATACCTGTCCAAAAATCTCAGAGAGCAACGGTATCACATCAACAAGTAATACAGACTGACCTACACATTATATGCCATTTCAAGAATCTCAGAGAGAATCTGACTGAGATAGAGTACAAACAAATAAGTACACAAGAAGTTGGAGCAGCAATAGACCATTCTGACCGTCGAGGCTGCGGCACTACTCAGTGAGATCAAGGCTGATCTTCTATATTAACTCCAATTTTCTGTCCTGTCCCCATATCCCTTGATTCGCTTAATATCCAAAAATATATTGATCTCTGTCTTGATATACTCCAAGACTGAGCCTCCACAGCTCTCCGGGGTAACGAATTCCAAACATTAACCACCATGTGAATGAAGAGTTTTCTGCCAATCTCTATCCTAAACGGCCGAACCCTTATTCGAAGACTGCGAACCCTTGGGTTAGATTCCACTGCCAGAGGAAACATCCTCTCTGCATCTACCCTGTCAATCCCTGTAAGAATGTGGCGTGTTTCAATGAGATCACCTCTCATTCTTCCAAAAGTGGAGAAAACATAGGTCTGCTCTACTCAATCTGTCCTCAAAGGACAATCCCCCATCCCATCAATTCCAGTAGTGCAGATTAAACTACGTATGTTATACCATTCCAAGAGTCTCAGAGATAATCTGACGGAGACGCAATATAAGAATATAAGCACATACGGATAGGGAACAAGAAGAGGCTATTCGGCTTCTCGAGCCTGCTCCTCCATTTAATGAGATCATGGCTGATCATTTACCTCAACTCAACTTTCCTGCACGAGCAACATATCCCTTGATTCCCTTGATATCCAAAATTCCACCAAAAACTGTCTTGAATATTCTCAAAGACTGATGGGTCGAAAGTGGGCATGGCTGCTTTTGAGGCGGTGTCAACGCCTGAGTGCTCATTTTAGTGTCACGCGTTAGATGCCGTCTGAAACTGCGAAATTGAGTTTTGACACCCGAAGGTGAGAGAGCAGCACGAAAAGTGACGATACACGCTCATCGTCAGGCACCAACAGGGCGGGAGGTCTGGAGGCCTACTGCATTTTGTGACAGACGTTTACCGGCATGCGAGCTTGAAAAACGGGAAGAAAAACAGAACAAACACTTCTCCGACCTAGACCCACACTTCACCATTGGTACAACTAATAAATCAATGCCGAAAGGAAGAATGAAATTAAAACGTAGCTTGCTCTCTGCCGGCGTTAACGGGCGGCGTTATCAAGCAAATTACAAAGATTCTCCACCCTCTGAGCATCTGTTCAATTAGCACAGACATAATAATCTCTGTCTTGATATACCCAAAACTGAGCCAGCACAACCCTCTAGGGTAGCGAATTCCAAAAATTCACCACCATCTGAGTGAAAAGGTTTCTTCCCTTCTCTGTCATAAATGACCGACCACTTATTCTGAGACTCTGACCACAGGATCTAGACTACTCAGCCAGAAGAAACATCTTCCCTGCATCTGCCCTGTCAAGCCGTGTACGAATTGTGTTTGTATCAATCAGATCACCTCTCATTTTTCTAAAATCTAAAGAATATAGGTCAACGTTGCTCAATTTCTCCTCATAGGACAATCCTCCAACTCATCAATTACATTAGAACAGACTGAACCACACATTAGGTATGACCAAAATCTCAGACCCAGACGGAGATCCAGTATTAATCTAATGAGTACAGGCTGACCTGCACAATATATACCAGTCGAAGACTTTCATAGAGAATCAGACTGCGATGCCAATACATTCCAATAGCACAGATTGAGCTGTACATTATATACCAGTCCAAAAATCGCAGAGATTAAAATTGGTACATCGAATAAATAAAGGTTGAAATATATCAAAAAGCAATACTTACCTTGCACTCTGCTGACGCTAAAATACGGCGTTACCAAGCGAATTTCATTCCTGAGATTTCCAAATCCCTCTGCGTATGGAAGTCCAAATAGTCACTTCACACT
Source organism: Pristiophorus japonicus (assembly GCF_044704955.1). Classification (NCBI taxonomy): domain Eukaryota; kingdom Metazoa; phylum Chordata; class Chondrichthyes; family Pristiophoridae; genus Pristiophorus; species Pristiophorus japonicus. The sequence continues at coordinate 96,120 of NW_027254379.1, read as the reverse complement.
GGCAGTCTATTCGATCACAACAGGCAGAACTACATTTTACATCCCAGTCTAAAATTCTCAGACAATGTCTGACTCCGATACCGTATGAATTCCACGAGCACAGATAGAAGTACACATTATATAGCAGTCTCAAATTGCCAGGAAGTGTCAGATTGGCATACCGTATAAATCCTATATAAATACAGTATAAATCGCTGAGAACTCAATTTTGAAGTGGAAGCAAGTCTTCCTCGATTTCAAGGGACGGCCTATGTTGATTAGAATGATGATAAATATTTCAGCAGGGACAGAACTACACATTATATACCAGTCCAAAAACGGCAGGAAATGTCAGACTGGCATGCAGTATAAATAGTGTATAAATGCTGTATAAATATCTAAGAACGCACTTTTAGAGTGAAAGCAATCTTCCTCGATTTCGGGGTACTGCTTATATTGAGGATGATGATAATAAATACTACAGCATGACAGAACTACAAATTATCTCTCAGTCTAATTGTGTCAGACTGCGCCAGACTGAGATAGAGTATCAATTCCATAAGCAACGATAGAACAACACATTATTTAACAGTACAGAATCACAGCAATTACCAGACTGAGATACAGCATCAAGTCCATCGGTTTTGTGTGAATATATTATATACCAGTCCCAACATCGCATATTTCGACGTCCATCTTGATTCTCGCTTCAGCTCATCCGCTGCTGAAGCAATCATCCATGCCTTCATTACCTCTACACTTGACTCTTAAAATACTCTCCTGTTTGGCCTCCCAAATTTTACCCTTGTCAACCCGAGGTGATGCAAAACTCGGCTGCCCCTATGCTAACTCGCACAAGTCCCGCTAAACCATCATCCCTTTGCCTGCTGGCCTATAATGGCTCCCGTTTAAGCATTGCCTCCATTTCAAAATTCTCAGCCTTTTGTTCAAATATCTACATGGCCTCGCCCCTCATTATCTGTAACATCTCCTCCAACCCCATGATGCGCTCCAATAATCCTGCCCTTATTATCCCTGATAATAATCGCTCAACCATTGCTGGCCGTGTCTTCTATTGCCGAAGCAAACCCAAGATCTGGAACACCCTCGCTAAACATCTCCGCCTCTCTACACTCTTTCCTACTTCAACACGTTTCCTTAAACCTATCTCGTCACCTACTCTCATTTCTCCATAAGCGGCTCGGTGTTAATTTTTTTTAAATTTCACAAAACAGTGAAGCACCTGAGGACGTTTCACTAAGTTCAAAGCGCTACAAAGTACAATTTGTTGTTGTTGTTTCAAGATGCACCACTGATTTAAAGATTAACAGTTGTATGAATCGCCATCTGTCCGTCATGGATCAGCGCCAAGCGCACTTGTCTCTGATTTAAAAGTTTCAAGCCTGCCAAGCATTTTATACATTTCAATAAAATCAACGCTCATTCTTTTAAAATTGAGAACATCAGCACAATGTACACAAATTCTCTTCTTATTGGAAAGCATTCATCTCTCAGGAATCAATCAGGCGAACCTTGATTGCATCTCCGTAGAAATAGTGGATGCATTGGTGATCATTTTCCAAACAGTCTATCGAATCTGGATCAGTTCCTATGGACTGGAGGGTAGCTAATGTAACACCACTTTTTAATAAAGGAGGGAGAGAGAAAACGGGTAATTATAGACCGATTAGCCTGACATCAGTAGTGGGGAAAATGTTGGAATCAATTATTAAAGATGAATTAGCAGCACATTTGGAAAGCAGTGACAGCATCGGTCCAAGTCAGCATGGATTTATGAAAAGGAAATTATGCTTGACCAATCTTCCAGAATTTTTTGAGGATGTAATTCGTAGAGTAGACAAGGGAGAACTAGTGGATGTGGTGTATTTGGACATTCAAAAGGCTTTTGACAAAGTCCCACACAAGAGATTGGAGTGCAAAATTAAAGCACATGGTTTTGGGGATAATGTTTTGACGTGGATAGAGAACTGGTTGGCAGACAGGAAGCAGAGAGTCGGGATAAACGGGTCCTTTTCAGAATGGCAGGCAGTGATTAGTGGGGTGCCGCAGGGCTCAGTGCCTGGACACCAGCTATTTACAATATACATCAATGATTTAGATGAAGGAATTGAGTGTAATATCTCCAAGTTTGCAGATAACCCTAAGCTGCGTGGTGGTGTGAGCTGCGAGGAGGATGCTAAGAGGCTGCAGGGTGACTTTGGCAGGTACGGTGAGTGGGCAAATGCATGGTGGATGCAGTATAATGTGGATAAATGTGAGGTTATCCATTTTGGTGGCAAAAACGCGAAGGCAAATATCATCTGAATGGCGGCAGATTAGGAAAAGGGGAGGTGCAACGAAACCTGGGTGCCATGGTACATCAGGCATTGAAAGTTGGCATGCAGGTACAGCAGGTGGTGAACTAGGCAAGTGGCATGTTGGCCTTCATAGCTAGGCCTTTTGAGTAGAGGAGCAGGGAGGTGTTACTGGACTTGTATAGAGAATTGATGAGGCATCATCTAGAATATTGTGTTCAGTTTTCGTCTCCTAATCTGAGGAAGGACGTTCTTGCTATGGAGTGAGCACAGCGAACGTTCACCAGACTGATTCCCGGGATGGCAGGACTGACATATGAGGAAAGAATGGATCGACAAGGTCTGTATTCACTGGAGTTTAGAAGGATTTGAGGGGATCTCATAGAAATATATAAAATTCTGACGGGACTGGACAGGTTAGATGCAGGAAGAATGTTCCCGATGTTGGGGAATTCCAGAACCAGGAGACACAGTCTAAGGATAAGGGGTAGGCCATTTAGGACTGAGTTGAGGAGACACTTCTTCACTCAGAGTTGTTAACGGTTGCAATTCTCTACCGCAGAGAGTTGATGCCAGTTCATTGAATATATTCAAGAGGGAGTTAGATATGGCCCTCGCGGCTAAAGGGATCAAGGGTTATGGAGAGAAAGTAGGAAAGGGGTACTGATGTGAATGATCAGCCATGATCTTATTGAATGACGGTGCAGGCTCGAAGGGCCGAATGTCCTTCTCCTGCAACTATTTTCTATGTTTCTATGTTACCTCTAAAGTATATTTCCGTTCGTATGTAAGGAAACAAAACTGTACACAATACAAATTCTCCGTTCTTTAATCGCACAAATGATGAAGCGAGAGATAGCCGAAGTTTCCAGGAGCCGAAGTGAATCCGAGCTCCGTTTGAAATTGTATTAATTTACATCTTTAGAAGAAAGTTGCTGGACAGAGTCCCGAATCAGTGAGAGATTCCCTGAAACTGTTGTCGAATAGCATTTATATCAAAAATCCCTTGAACTATTTGCCTATTAATTCAGAGCGGGGCATCGCCTATTAAATCAGTCTAAAGATGCAAAGCACAAAACCGCCAAACAGGGTTTTAAACCCGACGACTCTAAAATTAAGAAAATCATGCTCGACTGAGCCATCCAGACACAAGCCATTATCACAAACTGGACAATTGCAATCACCTGACCCAACGCATGTAAGCTGACCATCACCTGGAATTGACCAATGGATAATCACTGAACTTAACATATGTCAATTTCGAAACATAGAAACATAGAAATTACGTGCAGCAGTAGGCGATTCAGCCCTTCTAGCCTGCAACACCATTCAATATAATCGTGCCTGATCATGCAACTTCGGTAACACATTCCTGCTTTCTATCCATACCCCTTGAAACCTTTAGCCGTAAGGGCCACATCTAACTCACTTTCGAATATGTCTAATGGACTGGCCTCAACAACTTTGTGGTGGAGAATTCCAAAGGTTCACATTTCTCTTCGTGAAGAATGTTCTCCTCTTCTCGGTGCTAAATGGCTTACCCCTTATCAATATACTGTGACCCCTGGTTCTGGAATTCGTCAACATCGGGAACATTCTCCCTGCATCTAACCTGTCCAATCCCGTCAGAATTTTATATGTTTCTATGAGGTCCATCTCATTCTTCTAAATTCCAGGGAATATAAGCCTAGCCGATCCAATCTTTCTTCCTATGTCAGTCCTGCCATCCCGGGAATCAGTCTGGTGAACGTTCACTGCACTCCATCAATAGCAAGAATGTTCTTCCTCAGATTAGGATACCAAAACTGTACACAATATTCAAGGAGTGGCAGCACCAAAGCCCTATGCATCTGCAGCAAGATCTCCCTTCTCATACACTCAAATCCTGTCGTTATGAAGGCCAACATACCATTTTATTTCTTCACCGCCTGCTGCAATTGCATGTCAACTTCCAATGACTGATGTATCACGACACCCAGGTCTCATTGCACCTCCCCTTTTCCTAATCTGTCATCATTTCAATTAACATTCTGCCTCCCTGTTTTTGCCTCCAAAGTGGATAATCTGACATTTATCCACATTGTACTGCATCTGCCATGAATTTGCCTACTCACCTAACCTGTCGAAGTCACCCTGCAGCTTCTTAGCATCCTCATCACAGCTCACACTGCAACTCAGCTTAGTGTCATCAGCAAACTTGGAGATGTTACATTCAATTCCATCGACCAAATCATTAATGCATATTATAAATAGCTGGGGTCGCAGCACTGAACGTTGTGTTACACCACGAGTCACTGCCTGCCATTCTGAAAAGGCCCCGTTTATTACTGCTCTTTGCATCCTGTCTGCCAGCCAGTTATCTACCCACGTCAATACATTACCCCCAATACTATGTGCTTTAATCTCTTGTGTGGGACCTTGTCAAAAGCTTTGTGAAAGTCCAAATACACTACATCTACAGGTTCTCCCTTGTCCACTCTATTGTTACATTCTCAAAAAATTCCAGAAGATTTGGAGAACATGATTTCCCCTTCTTAAATCCATGCTGACTTGAACCGATCCTGTCACTGCTTTCCAAATGCGCTGCTATTACGCCTTTAATAATTGATTCCAACATTTTTCCCACCACCGATGTCAGGCTAACCGGTCTATAATTCCCTATTTTACCTCTCCCTTCTTTTATAAAAAGTGGGATTACATTAGCTACCTTCCAATCCATAGCAACTGATCCACTCTCTATATAAAAATTGAAAAATTATCACCAATGCATTCACTATTTCTAACGCCATTTCCTGAGGTACTCTGGCATGCAGACTATCATGCCCTGGGGATTTATCGGCCTTCAATCCCATCAATTTCCCTAACACAATTTCTTGACTAATAATGATTTGCTTCAGTCCTCCTTTTCGCTAGACCCTCGGTCCTCCAGTATTTCTGGAAGATAATTTATATCTTCCTTAGTGAACACAGAACCAAAGTATTTGTTCAGTTGGTCTGCCATTACTTTCTTCCCCATTATAAATTCGCCAGATTCTGACTGCAAGGGACCTATATTTGTCTTCATTAATCGTTTTTTCTTCGCATATCTATAGAAGCTTTTGCAGTCAATTTTTATGTTCCCTGCAAGCTTACTCTCACATTATATTCCTGACCTACACCCCCTCCTTATTAAAGCCTTTGTCCTCCTTGCTGCATTCTAAATGTATCCCAGTCCTCAGGCTTGCTGCTTTTTCTGGACAATTTATAGGCCTCTTCCTTGGATTTGACACTATTCCTAATTTCCCTTGTTAGCCACGATTGAGCCACTTTCGACTTTTTATTTTTACGCCAGTCAGTGATGTACAAATGTCTACAATCGCCTATCTACTGTCAAGCCTTTAAGTATCATTCTCCAGTCTATCCTAGCCAATTCACGTCTCGTAACATCAAAGTTGCCTTTCTTTATGTTCAGTACCCTAGTCTCTGAATTAACTGTGTTACTCTCCATCTAAATGAAGCATTCCACCACATTATGCTCGCTCTTCTCCAAGGGGCCTCGCACAACAAAGTTATTAATTTATACTCTCTCGTTACACAAAACCCAGTCTTGGATGGCCTGCTCTCCAGTTGGTTCCTCGACATATTGGTCTAGAAAATCATCCTTTATACACTCCAGGAAATCCTCCTCCACCGTGTTGCCACAAGTTTGCTTAGCCCAAACTATATGTAGATTAAAGTCACCCATGATAACCGATGCACCTTTATTGCATGCATCCCTAATTTCCTATTTGATGCCATCCCCAAACTCACTACCGCTGTTTCTTGGTCTGTACACAACTCCCACTAGCGTTTTCTGCCCTTTGGTGTTCCGTAGCTCTACCCACACAGATTCCACATTATCTAAGCCAATATCCTAGTTTACCATTGCTTCAAGTTCCACTTGAACCAGCTACGCGACTGCACCTGATTTTCCTTTCTGCCTATCCTTCCTGAATGTTGAATAACACTGGATGTTGAGTTCCCAGCCTTGGTCACCCTGGAGCCATGTCTCCATTATCCCAATTACGTCATATCTGTAAACTATTTCTGCACAGTTATTTCCTCCACTTTTTTACGAATGCTTCTCACTTTGAGACACGGGGCCTTCAGGCTTGTTCTTCAACAGTGTTTGTCCTTTTAGAATTATGTTGTAATGTGTCCCTTCTTGATTTTTGCCTTTGATTTTTCTGCCTTCCACCTTTCCTTTTCTCCTTTCTACCTTTTGCGTCTGCCCCCATTTTACTTCCATCTATCTCCCTCCATAGATTCGCATCCCTCTGCCATATTAGTTTAATCTCTCCTCAACAACATTAGCAAACAGTCCGCTTAGGACATTGGTTCCAGTCCTGCCCAGGTGCAGACCGTCCGGTTTGTATTGGTCCTATCTTCCCCAGAACAGGTTCCAAAATCCCAGGAATTTGAAACCCTCGCGCTTGCACCATTCCTCAAGCCACGTATTCATCTTAACTATCCTTCTATTTGTACTCTGCCTGGCACGTGGCACTGGTAGCAATCCTGAGATTACGAATTTTGAAGTCCTCCTTTTTAATTCAACTCCTAGCTCGCTAAATTCAGCTTGTTGGACCTCATCCTGTTTTTTTAACTATATCGTTGTTACCTATTTGCACCACGACAACTGGCTGTTCAACCTGCACCTCCAAAATATCCTGCAGCCGCTCCGAGACATCCTTGGAACTTGCACCAGGGAGGCAACATGCCACCCTGGAGTCTCGATTGCGGCCGCAGAAACGCCTATCTTTTCCCCTTACAATAGTATCCCCTGCCGAGATAGCTCTCACACTCTTTTTCCTGCCCTCCTGTGCAGCAGAGACACCTATGGTGCCATGAACATGGATGCTACTGCCTTCCCCTGATGACTCATCCCCCTCAACAGTACCCAAAGCAGTGTATCTGTTTTTAGGGAGATGAACCCATGGTCCTCCGGAACTATCTTCCTTCTACTGCTCTACCTGTTAGTCACCAATTTCCTATATGCTTGAGTAACCTTTAGCTGTGGTGTGACCCACGCACTAAGCGTGCTATTCACGGCATCATCAGTATCGCGGATGATCCAATGTGAGTCCATGTGCAGCTCCAGTGCCTCAATGTGGTCTGTAAGGAGCTGCAGCTGGACACACTTCCTGCACACATAGCAGTGACCCAGCAGCCACAAACTGAGCAAGACATAGTTATCTAAACCAAAACATGTAAACTGACTGATCACCCAGAAATTCCTCCAGTACCAATTAACCGAACCAGGAACAGTAGAGTTACACATCACCCTAAGATGATGCCAACGCACGGTCTAATTCAGTGATCAGCTGGCAGTTAACATTGACAGTTACATTCCGAAAATCGGAAATTCAAAGCATATTAGAGTCGGAATAAATCGATTAAATGGAATACACAGTTACAGCTAAAGAATAATGCGTTTGAATGCTCAAACAGGCGTGAGAGAACCGATCATGAGATACCTATTGACACTATTAGGGACTATCCAGAAACATCACTGACCAGAGGGTTGAAGGCAAAAGGTAGAAACCAACATTAGTGCTAATATCGAAAAGATCTGGCTGAATTATCTGTGAGAAGTTTTGAATTCTGGTGTTCATGGAGAGGCTGCTGATCACTTGAGCGGATGCCTGATTCTCACACAAACGAAACCTGCCCTGAGGCATTCAGGTTGCCTTACCTATTAGTGATAGGCAGCTGGGCTCAGAAGTGTGATAGATTATTGCAACTCATGGTTAGAATAGAACGGAATATATTTAACATGAGGTATTGAAGATGAACACTCAGAGCATCGGAATAATTGAAACATTGTCCCTTCAATCATCAAACTGCCTGTCTGGAGAACCCAAAGAGATTTGGTAAAGTGATCTGTTCAATTACGAAAGTCAAGCTCAGTAATGAAGATACTAATGCAGCAGATTTTGGTTAGAGTTGCTAATGCAACAAAGAAAACATTAAATTGACTGTTCCAGAAGGCGTGCTGCGAATTTTGATCAATTTCCCAAAGTGTGATTCGGGCTCTTTGGAAACGTACAGATAAGGAGGCGGCGAGAGGATGAGGGGAACCGCTGTCAACACTACTTTCCATCTGGTAGCGTCAGTCTGTGTAACCCAGGGGAGCGAAAATTCAAAGTCACTGGAAAGCTGATTTTAATCAACAGGAAGGTTATCACAGCAGACAGACTAAAGTGAAAAAGTGAACTCTCCAGCAAACAGTCCAGGAGACAGATAATTTGAAGGAGAGCTTGAAGATGGTCAAGATAAACAACAAGGAGGAAACTAATGAGTATTGAGCCTCCCTGTCTCCCGAATAAGAAGATTTGGGAATATTGAGCTGCGAGTTCCGCCACTAATATAAAGTTTGGTTGAGTCGCTATCTGTCTCCTTGGCTCAGCTTGGAGCGCACTTATCTCTGAGGTTGAAAGTCCAAGCGCCCTATGAATTCTATAATTTTAAATCAGGTTGCCTCTCATTCTTCTAAACACGAGAGTATACAGGTCCATTTAACCCGATGTCTCCTTATCGGACTGACCTCACATCCAAGAAATCAATCTGATGAAACTTGATTGCACGTCCTCTAAAGAAAGTTTGAAGTTTCCTGAAGTGTGGAGACCAAAAATGTAAACAGTACAAATTATTCGGTATTTTCTCCAACCGATTGGAGAATGAAGCCACAGCCAGAAGTCCCAGTGAGCCGAACTGACCCCGAGCTGCGGTTGAAATTGTATTAATTTACATCTTTAACATCAAGATGCTGGAGAAAGTCCGGAAACAGCGAGCGATTCCCTGAAACTGTTGTCGAATGGCATTGATACCAAGCACCCCTTGTACTATTTGCTATTTATTCAGAGCAGGATTCACCTTTGAAATCAGTCTAAACCTGCAAAGCACAAAACCGCCAAACGGGCGTTTAAACCCCACCACTCTGAAAGTAAGAGAATCATGCTCGACCGAGCCAGACAGGCCCAAGCAATGATCACAATCTGACTGATTGCCTAGCCCAACACCTAGCCCAACACATGTAAGCTGACCTATCACCCAGAAACTGACCAATTGGCCATAACCGAAGCTAACACTTCCAAAATGACAAAGCAGACAGAGACTGAACAAGTGACCATTATATAAGCCAACATGCCAACATCCAGAAATTGGTCCAGCACCAATTAACTTAACCAGAAACCTTAACGTTATGCATTCCCCTAAAATGGTCTAATCATTAAGTGTTAGGTGGACAGATTAACCGAGTGACATTACTGATGTAGGAAATTCAAAGTATTCTCGACTCTGAATAAAGCGTTTACAAGGAATAAACAGTAAAAGGTGGGGAACAACGGGGCTGAATACTCAATCAGGAGTGCGAGAATCGATCATAACTGGAGGTACATATTTATGCAATTTGGTACTGTCCAGAAGATACACTGACCAGACAGTCTGATGGCGAAACTTAGCTACCAACGTCTGACCCAATATCGATCAAATCTGGATACATTTTATGTGAGAAGTGGTGTTTTCTGTCCTTCTTGGAGAGGCTGCTGATCACTAGACTGGATGCCTGATTCTCACACAAAGGAAACCTGCCTTGAGATACTCAGGTTACCTTATCCCAGTAGTGCCAGTCAGCTGGGCACAGCAGTATGAGAGTTTCTTCCCTCCCATGCTTACAATAGAATATCATATGTTTAAACAGAGATATCGAGGATGAACACTCAGAGCAATACATTGATTCAAGAATGACCCGTCAATCTTCAAACTCTCTGTCTGTTATACCCTAATTTCCCTATTGGATTTATGAGCAACTATATTGTATTTATGGCTCCCTAGTTTTGGTTTCTCTCTCAAATTTAAATATTTTCTTCACATCGACCCTGCTCAACCCATTCATAATTTCCCAGCCCTCTTTCAGCCCTCCTCTTAATAACCTGAGCTCCTTCCAGCACCAGCCAATATCCTCAGCACCTCCACACACTACCCAATAGCCTCAGTTCCTCTCCACCCCACTAAATATCCTCGGCTCCTCCCCACACCACCCAATATCCTCAGCTCCTCCACACACTACCCAATATCCTCAGTCCCTCTCCATCCCACTAAATATCCTCGGCTCCTCCCCACACCACACAATATCCTCAGCTCCTCCCCACACCACCCAATATCCTCAGTCCCTCTCCATCCCACTAAATATCCTCGGCTCCTCCCCACACCACCCAATATCCTCAGCTCCTCCCCACCCCACCCAATATTCTCAGACCCTCCTCACTCCACCCAATCTCCACAGACCCTATCCTACCCACCCAATATCCTCAGACCCTCCCCACCCAACACAATATCCTCAGACCCTCCCCACCCCACCCAATATCCTCTGACCCTCCACACCGCACCCAATATCCTCAGACCTTCCCCACCCCACCCAATATCCTCAGACCCTCCCCACCCCACGCAATATCCTCAGACCCTCCCCACCCCACGCAATATCCTCAGCTCCTCTCCACTCCACATATAATCTTCATCTGCTTTCCACCCCACATAATATATTCAGCTGCTCTCCACGCCACATCATATCCTCAGCTCCTCCCCACCAAAACATAGTATCGTCCGTGACTCCCATCCCAATCTAATATCCTCAGCTCCAACCCACCAATTTTACCTCTATTCTTTTTTACTGAATGGGTCAGAAACTCATTTTAGCGCGACATTTTCACAAGTAGGCAAAGTGTCAAACAACAATATTTAAAACAGCTTTTACAACAACGACAGCAGCAGCAAGCACTGAAAAGCATATATAGAGATATGATATATTGGCACCCCACCGGCTCAAACCATGAGACAATCTTACAAGGTTCGATACAGGTTTAAAATAATTACCCTGCTTTTGAATTATAATCCTCTGGAACTGAACTACAGTGCTTTATTTGCACGTTGATGTCCTTATTAACCTCTGTTGCTACGTTTAGTGATTTGTGTAACTGAACCCCAAAATCCCTTTGCAAATCTACCCCATTTATTCTCAATTTCCCCAGGGTAAGTAGAGTCCGTATCCCTCGTGCCAAAATGCACCACCTCACACTTATCTATATTGAAAATCGTTTGTTATTTACATGCCCATTATGCAAGTGTTTTTATGGTAGTAGTAATTAATAGCTTTTACTTCGTCATATAAACACTATGTTTTTTAAAAAATGTCAATAATGAGAGGTATACAAAGGGGCTGCATAATAATGTATTAATACTTCAGAAACGTGACTCACACAGTTGTGCATCGACAAACAATCCAAAAGACCAAGGTGAACATGAAAGGGGCTTATCTATTCGTACAATTTGTATTAATTGTAAAGTGGTCAAATATTAGCCCATCCCCCATGTCACCATAGCAATGGCTGCACAAACATCCCCCATGCAATAAAGGCCAACATTCCATTTGCCTTCCTGATTACTTACTCTACCTACATACTAACTTTTTGTGTTTCATGCACAAATACTCCTAATACGTTTCAATCAGTTTGCCTCTCATTGTTCTAAACACCAGAAGAAACAGGTCCAATTAACTCAATCTCTCCTCAAAGGACAGCCCTCATATCCAAGGAATCAACCTGGTTACCTTGATTGCACCGACTCTAAAGGAAGTTGTAAGTCTCATCAGCTAAGGAAGCCAAAAATGTACACAGTACAAATGAGTCGTTGATTTCTCGCACCGATAGGTGGTGAGTGGAACACTGCCCGATGTCCAAGTGAGCTGAAGTGACCGCGAGCTGCGGGTGTAATTAAATAAAATGCAATCATTAGCAGCAAGAATCTGGAGTTAATCTCGAATCAGGGATCAATACCCTGAGACTGTTGCCGAATAGCATTTATATCAAACATCCCTTGAACTATTTGGCCATGAATTCAGAGCTCGGGATCGCCTGTGAAATCAGCCCAAAACAGCATAGCACAAAACCGCCAAATGGGGGTTTCAACCCCAACAATAAAAAATTACAAGAATCACGCTCAACTGAGCCAGGCAGGCCCAAGCCATTAACACAAACTGAACAATTGCCTCTCACCTAACACAATACGTGTAAACTGACCCAGCAACCTCAAACTGACCAACGCATCATTATATAAACCAACACATGTAAACTGACCGTCACCCAGAAATTGCTCCAGTACTAATTCACCAAACAAGAAACGTTAAAGTTATCCATCGCCCTAAAATGATGCCAGCACTCGGTCTAATTCAGAGGTAATTAAGTGTTGGCTGGAAATATTAACCTGGTCATATTACCGATGGATCAAATTCAAAGAATATTCGAGTCTGAATAAAGCGATTGCATGGAATAAACAGTGAAAGGTAAATAGCAATGGGGCTGAATGCTCGGAAGGCGTGAGAGAAGCGATTTACCGTGATATACATGTTGACACAATGAGGGAAAGCCCTGAAGCATCAATGACCAGACTGCTTGATAGCGAAAGGTCGAACCCAACGTTAGTGCGAGTATCGATCAAATCTTGATGCATTTTCTGTGAGAAGTGGAGAATTCTGTTCTTCTTGAAGAGGCTGCTGATCACTTGACTGGATGCCTGATACTCACACAAAGGGAAACCTGCACTTAGACGCTCAGGTTACTTTATCCCATAAGTGCCAGTCAGGTGGGCATAGCAGTGAGAGAGTTCATTCTCACTCATGTTACAGTGGAACAGAATATATTTAAATAGAGCTATTACTGACAAACTCTCAGAGCAAACTAATGAATAAAACAATGTCCCTACAATAGACAAACTCCCTGACTGGATAACCATAGTAGATGCAGATCAGACAACAATAGGTAAACTAAAATGTTTAACAGCGGGAGTCAGGCTCAGTAACGAAGATTCGATTGTCTGTATTGGTGGAAAAGTTCTCAGAAACGTTTCATCAATAGTAATGTTTTGGAATCTAAAGGAATGAAGGACAAGCGGTTCGGGTTGAAAAGATGAGGTCAAAGATTTGCCATGGTCTTAATGAATAGCGGTGCTAGCTCGATTGCATATGTGGCGGACTGCGGCTCATAATTCTTATGTCGTTATGTTGTTAATGTCTCAGGGAATAAGATTTTTACCCAAACTCTGTCTTTATTGAGCAGAAAAATGGATGAAGATTTAAACCCATGAGCAAGAGATGCAGGGACAGCCCTCTCTGCTGGAACATTGCCAGTACAGTGTCAGGTACATTCAGAATAGGGTTAGAGATTCTCATCTGTGTACCTGTGGCTTAAAGAGATACCACAAATCGCTGAACTGGAAATTGCATCGCAACACATATGAATAAAAAGCAATGTGAAATTGCAACTGTGCTCATCATGTTATACATGCTTAATATATCGGAGGTTTTGACTATTTTACTGATCGCTGCGATTCTTTTCTATTTGTTGAATTTGCAGCAAATTGAACATCACGGATGCAGTGCAATTGTCATTGAGGAGATTTAGCACACGGTGCAGGGTGGGAGATTTGAGAATTTAAAATGTTGCACAGTGTCATTGTTGAACTGCACTGGTTTTTGAATCCTGCTCGCAGCGGACCTGCTCAGTGTTGGACACAATGCCTGCAATAGTCTGCATTCTTTAATCCGTGGAAGGATTTTGGATATTTCTATTCCGCTTTTCAAGAGACTAATGCATCGGCTAGAAACCTATGATCTACTAATGGAGCAAACGTTGCTTTAAGGAGTTATTTCAACAAAGGAAAAGTTAAACTGACTGTTCAAGTAGGCGTGCTGGAAATGTTGTCCAAACTCCGAAGTGTGATTTAGGCTGTCTGCAAAGCTACAGAGAAGGAGGCATCGAGACACGGTGGGGAAACGCCCTCAACACTAGTAGCTGTCTGGTAGCGTCAGTCTGTGTAACCATGGGGGAAAGCAAATTGAAAGTCAATGGATAGCCGGTTCTGGGCAGCCCGATTGGTCTCACTGCAGCTGGTTCAAAGTGATGAAGAGAACACTCTCCAGCAAACAGTCCAGGAGATAGACAAACCGAAGGGGAGGTTGAAGGGAGTCAGGAAAAACATCAAGGAGGACACCAACGAACACTGAGCCTTTCCTTCTCCCGAATCAGAAGAATTGGCAATGCTGAGGTGTGAGTTGTACCATCACTTAAAGGTTGGCTGAATCGTCATCTGTCTTCCGTGGATTAGCTTGCAGCGCACTCACCTCTGAGTTTGATGCTCCAAGCCCTCTAGGAAATCCATACATAAGAACATAAGAAATAGGAACAGGAGTCGGCCATTTGGCCCCGCAAGCCCTGCTCTGCCATTCAATAAGACCATGGCTCATCTGCTCATGCGCTCAGCTCTACTTCCCAGATCGCTTCCCATAACACTTTAGACACTGATCGTTCAAAAATAATTCTATCTCCGCCTTAAGAATATTCAATGACCCAGACTCCACCTCTCTCTCGGGCAAGGAATTCCTCAGATTTACAACCATCTGAGGGAAAGATTTCTCCTCATCTCGATATTAAAATAAGTTGTCCCTTATGTTAAGTCTATGGCCCCTAATTTTGCTTTCCCCTATCAGTTGAAATATCTTCTCGGCATCCACCTTGTCGAACCCCCTCATTATCTCATAAGTTTCAATCATATCATCTCTAATTCTTCTGAACTTCAATGTGTACAGGACCAACCTACTCAGCCATCCGCATAAGTCAAACCACTTATCTCCGGAACCAACCTAGTGAACGTTCTCTAAACAGCCGCCAATTCATGTATATCCCTCCATAAACATGGAGATCAAAACTGTACGCAGTACTCAAGGTGAGGCCTCACCAATACACTATTGCAGTTGTAGCAGGAGTTCATTGCATTGATGCTCCATTCCCCTTGAAATTAAGGCCAACATTCCATTTGCCTTCCTGATAATTGCTGTATCTGCATGTTAACTTTTTGTGCTAATTGTACAAGGACCCCAATATGTTTCAATCAGTTTCCCTTTCATTGTTCTACACTTCTGAATAAGCAGATCGATTTAACTCAAACTCTCCACATTGGACAGCCCTCACCTCCAAGGAATCAAGCTGATGAACCTTGATTGCACCCCTTCAAAAGTAAGTTTTAAGTTTCCTGAGCTAAGGAGACGAAAACTGTACACAGTACAAATTATTCATTGTTTTCTCGCCCCGATGGGTCGTGAATGGAAACACAGCCCGAAGTCCCAATGAGCCGAACTGACACCGAGCTGCAGGTGAAATTAAATAAAATTCAATCATTAGCAGCAAGAATCTGGAGAGAATCTCGAATCGGGGAGTAATACCCTGAAACTGTTGTCGAATAGCATTCATATCAAACATCGCTGGTACTATTTGTCCATGAATTGAGAGTTCTGGGTCTCCTGTGAAATCAGCCTAAAACTGCAAAGCACAAAACCGCCAAACGGGGGTTTGAACCCCACAAATCTAAAATTAACAGAATCATGCTCGACCGAGCCACACAGGCCCTACTCATTATCAAAAACTGACCAATTGCCCATCACCTAACCCAACACATGTAAGCTGACCTATCACCCAGAAACTGACCAATTGACCATAACCGAAACTAACACATCCAAAGTTACCCAGCAGCCAGAAACTGAACAAGTGATCATTATATAACCCAACACGTGTAAACTGACCGATCACACAGAAATTGGTACAGGACCAATTAACTGCACCAGAAACCTTAAGGCAACCTATCCCCCTAAAACTATGCCTGCACTCAGTACAATCATTAAGCGTTTGCTGGCAACATTATGCTGGAAACCTTCAAACATGACTGGTGTAAGAAATTCAAGGAATATTCGAGTCAGAATAAAGGAATCACATGGAATAAACAGTAAAAGGTTGAGAACAATGGGGCTGAATACTCAAACAGGCGTGAGAGTATCGATCATAACTGGAGATACATATTTATGCAATTCGGGACTGTCCAAAAAAATAACTGACCAGACAGTTTGATGGCGAAAGGTTAGTGCTAACATGGATCAAAGCTGGATGCATTTTCTGTGAGAAGTGGTGAATGTTGTTCTTCTTGGAGAGACGGCTGATCACTTGTCTGGATGCCTGATTCTCACACAAAAGGAAACCTGCACTTAAATGCTTAGGTTACGTTATTGCATTGGTGCCAGTCAGGTGGGCATAGCAGTGAGAGTTAATTCTCACTCATGTTACAACAGAACAGAATATATTTAAATGGAGCTATTAAGGAAGAACACTCAGAGCAATCCAATCCATAAAACAACGTACCTTCAATCGTCAAACTCCCTCTCTCGACAGCGCTAGTAGATGTAGATCAGACTACGGCAAGTAAACTGACGTGTTTAATTGCGGGAGTCAGTATATCTCTGCTTAAATACGCAGACCAAACTGTACGCAGTACTACCTGGTGTTTCCTCACCAATACCCTATACAGTTACAGCAGGTCTTCCCTGCTTTTATACTCCATTCCTCTTGCAATTAAGGCCAACATTCCATTTGCCTTCCTGATTATTTGCTGTATCTGCATACTAACTGTTTTTGTTTAATACAAAAGGACCCCCATACGTTTCAATCAGTTTGCCTCTCATTGTTCTAAACACCTGAGTATACAGGTCCAATTAACTCAATTTCTCCACATAGGACAGCCCTCACCTCCAAGGATTCAAGCTGGTGAACCTTGATGGCACACCCTCTTGATCAAGTTATAAGTTTAATGAGCAATGGAGATGAAAACTGTGCGCAGTACAAATTCTTCATTATTTTCTCCCAACTATTAGTGCTGAATGGAGACACAGCCGGAAGTGCCAGTGAGCCGAACTGATGCCGAGCTGCGGTTGAAATTGTATTAATTTACATCATTAGCACCAAGATGCTGGACAAAGTCGGAATCGGTGAGAGATTCTCTGAACCTGTGTCGAATAGCATTGCGATCAAACATCCCTTGAACTATTTGCACAATAATTCAGAGCGGGGATCACCATTGAAATCAGTCTAAACCTGCAAGACACAAAACCGCTAAATGTGCGTTTTAATCCCACGACTCTGAATGTAAGAGAATCATGCTCGACCGAGCCAGACAGGCCCAAGCCATTATCAGAAATTGACCAATTGCCCATCACCTAACCCAACACATGTAAGCTGACCTATCACCCAGAAACTGACCAATTGACCATAACCGAAAATATCACAACCAAAGTGACCCAGCTGACAGAAACTGAACAAGTGATCATTACATAAACCAATATGTAAACTGACCGATCATCCAGAAATTGGTCCAGGAGCAATTAACTGAAACAGAAACCTTAAAGTTACTCATCTCCCTAAAATGATGCCAGCACTCGGTTCAATCATAACGTGTTGGCTGGAAACATTAACCTGGAAATCTTGAAACATTACTGGTGTAGGCAATACAAAGTATATTCGAGTGTGAATTACGCGATTGCATGGAATAAAGAGTAAAAGGTGGAGAACAATGGGGCTGAATACTTAAACAGGTGGGAGAGAAGCGACCATAAATGGAGATATATATATTTATGCAATTTATCCAGAAACATCACTGACCAGACAGTCTGATGGCGAAAGTGGGAAACCAACGTTAATCCAAATAGCGATCCAATCTGGATGCAGTTTATGTGAGAACTGCTGATGCTGTCCTACTTGGAGAGGCTGCTGATCACGAGACTGTATGCCTGATTTCACACAAAGGAAACCTGCCTTTAGATGCTCAGGTTACCTTACCCCAGTAGTGCCAGTCAGCTGGGCACAGCAGTGTGAGAGTTTCTTCCCACTCATGCTTACAATGGAATATCATAAGTTTAAACAGAGGTATTGAGAATGAACGCTCAGAGCAATACATTAATTTAACAATGTCCCGTCAATCATGAAACTCACTGTCTGTAATATCCGAAGACATTCGATAAATTGACCTGTTTAATTGCGAGAATCAGGCTTAGTAACGAAGATCCGGTTGTCTGTATTGGTGGAAAAGTTCTCAAAAACTGTTTATCACAAATAAAGTTTAGGACTCCAAGGAAATTAAGAACTCGGGGCTTGGCTGTAAATGTGGCGTAAATATCAAAGATCAGCAATGATCTTAATGAATAGCGAGCAGGCTCGATGGGATATGTATCCTACTCTGGCTTCCCATTTTTGTTTCTTTTTGTTCTTAATGTCTCCGGGAGTAAGATTTTAACCCAAACTCAGTCTTTATTGAGCTGAAAAGTTGATGAAGATTAAAAACCACGAGGAAGAGCTGAAGGGAGAGTGGTCTCTGCTGGAACAGTGCCAGTTCAGTATCAGTCACATTCATAATCGGGGAATAGATTTTCATCTGAGTACCTGTGGCTTTAATAGGCATCATAAATTGATGTACGGGTAATCGCATCGCATCAAATAAGAATAAATTGCAATGTGGGATTCCAACTGTTATCAACATCTGATATAACCATAATATATCCGAGGATTTGATATTCCACTGATCGATATGATCGCTTATGATTTGATGAATTTGCAGCAAATTGAACAGCACGGATGCAGCGCAATAGTCATTGAGGAGATTTACCACACAGTGCAGGGTGGGAGATTTGAGAATTTAACATGTTGGACACTGCCATTGTTTACCCGCGCTGGTTTGAACGCTGCTCGCAGCGGATCTGTTCAGTGTTGGACACAATGCCTGCAATAATCTTTCTTATTTAATATGCTTCCCCGAGAAGGATTTTTGACATTTATATACCGCTTTTCAAACCACTGAAGTTGGTTATAAAGCTGTATTACTGACCTGCGAATGGAGAAAACTTTGGTTAAAGGTGTTATTTCAACAAATGACAAGTTAAACTGACTGTTCAAGAATGTGTGCTGGAAATGTTGGCCAAACTCCAAAGTAGTAGTAATGTTGGGGAGGGTATTAAACAGGAAATTAGGGGTGCATGCAATAAAGGAGCAGCAGTGAAAATGGGTGACTTAAATATGCACATAGATTGGGCGAGCCAAACTGGAAGCAATACGGTGGAGGAGGATTTCATGCAGTGCATAAGGGATGATTTTCTAGACCAATATGTCGAGGAACCAACTAGGAGGGAGGCCATCTTCGACTGGGTGTTGTGTAATGAGAGAGGATTAATTAGCAATCTCGTTGTGCGAGGACCCTTGGGGAAGAGTGACCATAATATGGTGGAATTCTGCATTAGGATGGAGAATGAATCAGTTAATTCAGAGACCATGGACCAGAACTTAAAGAAGGGTAACTTTGAAGCCGTGAGGTGTGAATTGGCTAGAATAGATTGGCGAATGATACTTAAGGGGTTGACTGTGGATGGGCAATGGCAGACATTTAGAGACCGCATGGATGAACTACAACAATTGTACATTCCTGTCTGGCGTAAAAATAAAAAAGGGAAGGTGGCTTAACCGTGGCTCTCACGGGAAATCAGGGATAGTATTAAAGCCGAGGAAGTGGCATACAAATTGGCCAGAAATAGCAGCGAACCCAGGGACTGGGAGAAATTTAGAACACAGCAGAGGAGGACAAATGGTTTGATTTGGGCAGGGAAAATGGAGTACGAGAAGAAGCTTGTATGGAACATTAAGGCGGATTGCGAAAGTTTCTATAGGTATGTAAAGAGAAAAAGTTTAGTAAAGACAAGCGTACGTCCCCTGCAGTCAGAATCAGGGGAAGTCATAACGGGGAACAAAGAAATGGCAGAGCAATTGAACTAGTACTTTGGTTCGGTATTCACTAAGGAGGACACCAACAACCTTCCGGATATAAAAGGGGTCAGAGGGTCAGGTAAGGAGGAGGAACAGAGGGAAATCTTTATTAGTCGGGTAATTGCGTTGGGGAAATTGATGGGATTGAAGGCCGATAAAGCTCCAGGGCCTGATGGACTGCATCCCAGAGTACTTAAGGGGGTGGCCTTGGAAATTGCGGATGCATTGACAGACATTTTCCAACATTCCATTGATTCTGGATCAGTTCCTATCGAGTGGAGGGTAGCCAATGTAACCCCACTTTTTCAAAAAGGATGGAGAGAGAAAACAGGGAATTAGAGACCGGTCAGCCTGACCTCAGTAGTGGGTAAAATGATGGAATCAATTATTAAGCATGTCATAGCAGCGCATTTGGAAAATGGTGACATGATAGGTCCAAGTCAGCATGGATTTGTGAAAGGGAAATCATGCTTGACAAACGTTCTGGAATTCTTTGAGGATGTTTCCAGTAAAGTGGACAAGGGAGAACCAGTTGATGTGGTAAATTTGGACTTTAAGAAGGCTTTCGACAAGGTCCCACACAAGAGATTAATATGCCAAGTTAAAGCACATGGGATTGGGGGCAGTGTGCTGACGTGGATTGAGAACTGGTTGTCAGACAGGAAGCAAAGAGTAGGAGTGATTGGGTACTTTTCAGAATGGCAGGCATTGACTAGTGCGGTACCGCAAGGTTCTGTGCTGGGGCCCCAGCTGTTTACATTGTACATTGATGATTTAGACGAGGGGATTAAATGTAGTATCTCCAAATTTGCGGAAGACACGAAGTTGGATGGCAGTGTGAGCTGCGAGGAGGATGCTATGAGGCTGCAGATTGACTTGGTTAGGTTAGATGAGTGGGCAAATGCATGGCAGATGAAGTATAATGTGGATAAATGTGAGTTAATCCACTTTGGTGATAAAAACAGAGAGACAGACTATTATCTGAATGGTGACAGATTAGGAAAAGGGGAGGTGCAACGAGACATGGGTGTCATGGTACATCAGTCATTGAAGGTTGGCATGCAGGTACAGCAGTCGGTTAAGAAAGCAGATGGCATGTTGGCCTTCATTCGAGGGGATTTGAGTACAGGGGCATGGAGGTGTTGCTACAGTTGTACAGGGCCTTGGTGAGACCACACCTGGAGTATTGTGTACAGTTTTGTTCTCCTATCTTGAGAAAGGGCATTCTTGCTATTGAGGGAGTGCAGCGAAGATTCACCAGACTTATTCCCGGGATGGTGGGACTGACCTATCAAGAAAGACTGGATCAAGTGGGATTGTATTCACTGGAGTTCAGAAGAATGAGAGAGGACCTCATAGAAACATTTAAAATTCTGACGGGTTTAGACAGGTTAGATGCAGGAAGAATGTTCCCGATGTTGGGGAAGTCTAGAACCAGGGGTCACAGTCTAAGGATAAGGGGTAGTCATTTTGGACCGAGAAGAGGAGAAACTTCTTCACCCAGAGAGTGGTGAACTTGTGGAATTCTGTACAACAGAAAGTAATTGAGGCCAATTCACTAAATAAATTCAAAAGGGACTTAGAAGAAATCCTTACTACTCGGGGGATCAAGGGGTATGGCGAGAAAGCAGGAACGGGGTACTGAAGTTGCATGTTCAGCCATGAATTCATTGAATGGCGGTGCAGGCTAGAAGGGCTGAATGGCCTACTCCTGCCTCTATTTTCTATGTTTCTATGTTTCTATGTATGATTTAGGCTGTCTGCAAAGCAACAGAGAAGGAGGCATCGAGAGACGGTGGGGAATCGCTGTCCGTCAGCGTCAGTCTATTTAACCATGGGGCAGAGCAAATTGAAAGTGAATGGATAGCTGGGTCTGGGCAGCCGGATTGATCTCACAGCAGCCGGCCCAAAGTGATGAAGGAAACACTCTACAGCAAACAGTCCAGGATACAGACAAACCGAAGGGGTGGTTGCAGAGAGTCAAAGAAAAACATCAAGGAGGACACGAACGAATACTAAGCTGCTCCTTCTCCCGAATCAGAGGAATTGGCAATTCTGACTCACTTAAAGGTTGGCTGAATCGCCATCTGCCTTCCGTGGATTAGCTTGAAGTGCCACCACCACTGAGTTTGAAGCTCCATGCCCTTCTATGAAATCCATACGTAAGAAAAATCAACGTAAGACACTGGAGCAGTAGTCGGCCATATGGCGCCGCCATTCAATAAGATCATGGCTGATCCTTCACCTCAGTACCCTTTTCCTGCCTACTCTCCATACTCCTTGATCCCTTTAGCCGTAAGGGCCATATCTAACTCCCTCTTGAATTAATCCAATGAACTGGCATCAACAACTCTCTGCGGCAGGGAATTCCACAGGTTAACAACTCTCTGAGTGAAGAAGTTTCTCATCTTCTCAGTCCTAAATGGCTTACCCCTCATCCTAAGACTTTATCACCTCGTTCTGGACTTCCCCAACATAGGGAACAATCTTTCCGCATCTAATCTGCCCAGTTCCGTCAGAATCTTATACGTCTCTATGAGATCCCCTCTCATCCTTCTAAACTCCAGTGTATAAAGGCCCAGTTGATACATTCTCTCTTCATATGTCAGTCCAGCAATCCCTGGAATCAGTCTGGTGAACCTTCGCTGCACTCCCTCAATAGCAAGATCGTCCTTCCTCAGGTTAGCAGACCAAAACTGAACACAATATTCAAGGTGAGATCTCACCAAGGCCCTGAACAATTGCATTAAAGCCTCCCTGCTCCTTTACTCAAATCCGCTAGCTATGAAGGCCAACATGCCATTTGTCTTCTTCGCAGCCTCCTGTACCTGCATGCGAAATTTCAATGACTGATGAGCCATGACAACCAGGTCTCGTTGCACCTCCCCTTTTCCTAATCTGGCGCCATTCAGATAATGTTCTGCCTTCGTGTTTTTGCCACCAACGTGGCTAACCTCACATTTATCCACATTATACTGCATCTGCTATGCATTTGCCCACTCACCGAACCTGTCCAATCACCCTGCAGCCTCTTAGCATCCTCCTCACAGATCACACCGCCACCCAGTTTAGTGTCATCTGCAAACGTGGATGTATTACAATCAATTCCTTCATCCAAATGATTGATGTATATTGTAAAGAGCTGGGATCCCAGCACTGAGCCCTGCGGCACTCCACTAGAGACAGGGTCTAGTGTATTATAAACAGAGACAGTGTCTAGTGTAATATATAAAGAGACATGGTCTAGTGTAATATAAACAGAGACAGGGTCTGGTGTAATATAAACAGAGACAGGGTCTAGTGTAATATAAACAGAGACAGGGTCTAGTGTAATATAGCCAGAGACAGGGTCTAGTGTAATATAAACAGAGACAGAGTCGAGTGCAATATAAACAGAGACAGGGTCGAGTGTAATACAAAACAGAGACAGGGTCTAGTGTAATATAAACAGAGACAGGGTCTCGTGTAATATAAACAGAGACAGGTTATAGTGTAATATAAACAGAGACAGGGTTGAGTGTAATATAAACAGAGATAGGGTCGAGTGTAATATAAACAGAGACAGGGTCTAGTATAATATAAACAGAGACAGGGTCTAGTGTAATATAAACAGGGACAGGGTCTAGTGTAATATAAACAGAGACAGGGTCTAGTGTAATATAAACAGAGACAGGGTCTAGTGTAATATAAAAAGAGACAGGGTCTAGTGTAATATAAACAGAGACAGGGTCTAGTGTAATATATAAAGAGACAGGGTCGAGTGTAATATAAACAGAGACAGGGTCCAGTGTAATATAAACAGAGACAGGATCTAGTGTAGTATAAACAGAGACAGGATCTAGTGCAATATAAACAGAGACAGGGTCTAGTGTAATATAAACATAGACAGGGCCTTGTGTAATATAAACAGCGGCAGGGTCAGGTGTTTTTTATAAACAGAGACAGGGTCTAGTGTAATATCAACAGAGACAAGGTCTAGTGTAATATAAACAGGGACAGGGTCTAGTGTAATATAAACAGAGACAGGGTCGAGTGTAATATAAACAGAGACAGGATCTAGTATAATATAAACAGAGACAGGGCCCAGTGTAATATAAAGAGAGACAGGGTCTAGTGTAATATAAACAGAGACAGGGTCCAGTGTAATAAAAACAGAGACAGGGTCAACTGTAATATAAACAGAGACAGGATCCAGTGTAATATAAACAGAGACAGGGTCTAGTGTAATATAAACAGAGACAGGTTCTATAGTAATATAAACAGAGACAGGATCTAGTGTAATCTATACAGAGACAGGGTCTAGTGTAATATAAACAGAGACAGGGTCTAGTGTAATACAAACAGAGACAGGGTCTTGTGTAATATAAACAGAGGTAGGGTCCAGTGTAATATAAACAGAGATAGGATCTAATGTAATATAAACAGAGACAGGGCCGAGTGTAATATAAACAGAGACAGGGTCGAGTGTAATATAAACAGGGACAGGGCCCAGTGTATTATAAACAGAGACAGTGCAAGTGCAATATAAACAGAGACAGGGTCTAGTGTAATATAAACAGTGACAGGGTCCAGTGTAATATAAACTGAGACAGGGTCCAGTGTAATATAAGCAGAGACAGGATCTAGTGTAATATAAACAGAGACAGGGTCTAGTGTAATATAAACAGAGACAGGATCTAGTGTAATATAAACAGAGACAGGGTCGAGTGTAATATAAACAGAGACAGGGTCCAGTGTAATATAAACAGAGACAGGGTCAAGTGTAATATAAACAGAGACAGGGTCCAGTGTAATATAAACAGAGACAGGGTCTAGTGTAATCTAAACAGAGACAGGATCTTGTGTAATATAAAAAGAGACAGGGTCTAGTGTAATATAAACAGGGACAGGGTCGAGTGTAATATAAACAGAGACAGGGTCCAGTGTAATATAAAAAGAGACAAGGTGTAGTGTAATATAAACAGGGACAGGGTCTAGTATAATATAAACAGAGACAGGGTCGAGTGTAATATAAACAGAGATAGGGTCTAGTGTAATATGAACAGCGGCAGGGTCTAGTGTAATATAAACAGGGATAGGGTCTAGTGTAATATAAACAGAGACAGGGTCCAGTGTAATATAAACAGAGACAGGGTCCAGTGTAATATAAACAGAGACAGAGTCTAGTGCAATATAAACAGAGACAGGGTCGAGTGTAATATAAACAGAGACAGGGTCGAGTGTAATATAAACAGAGACAGATTCTCGAGTAATATAAACAGAGACAGGGTCTGGTGTAATATAAACAGAGACAGGGTCTAGTGTAATATAAACAGAGACAGGGTCTAGTGTAATATAAACAGAGACAGGGTCTCGTGTAATATAAACAGAGACAGGGTCTAGGGTAATATAATCAGAGACAGAGTCGAGTGTAATATAAACAGAGACAGGGTCGAGTGTAATATAAACAGAGACAGGGTCGAGTGTAATATAAACAGAGACAGGCTCTAGTGTAATATAAACAGAGACAGGGTCTCGTGTAATATAAACAGAGACAGGGTCTAGTGTAATATAAACAGAACAGGGTCGAGTGTAATATAAACAGAGATAGGGTCGAGTGTAATAATAAACAGAGACCGGGTCTAGTGTAATATAAACAGAGACAGGGTCTAGTGAAATATAAACAGGGACAGGGTCTAGTGTAATATAAACAGAGACAGGGTCTAGTATAATATAAACAGTGACAGGGTCGAGTGTAATATAAACAGAGACAGGGTCTAGTGTCATATAAACAGAGACAGGGTCTCGTGTAATATAAACAGAGTCAAAGGTCTAGTGTAATATAAACAGAGACACGGTCTCGTGTAATATAAACAGAGACAGGTTCGAGTGTAATATAAACAGAGACAGGGTCCAGTGTAATATAAACAGAGACAGGGTCCAGTGTAATATAAACAGAGATAGGGTCTAGTGTAATATAAACAGAGACAGTATCTAGTGTAATATAAACAGAGACAGGGTCTAGTGTAATATAAACAGAGACAGGGACGAGTGTAATATAAACAGAGACAGGGTCTAGTGTAATATAAACAGAGACAGGGTCTAGCGTAATATAAACAGAGCCAGGGTCCAGTGTAATATAAACAGAAACAGGGTCTAGTGCAATATAAACAGAGACAGGGTCGAGTGTAATATAAACAGAGACAGGGTCTGGTGTAATATAAACAGAGACAGGGTCTAGTGTAATATGAACAGAGACAGGGTCGAGTGTAATATAAACAGAGACAGGGTCTAGTGTAATATAAACAGAGACAGGGTCTAGTGTAATATAAACAGAGACAGGGTCGAGTGTAATATAAACAGAGACAGGGTCGAGTGTAAAATAAACAGAGACAGGGTCGAGTGTAATATAAACAGTACAGGGTCGAGTGTAATATAAACAGAGACAGGGTCTAGTGTAATATAAACAGGGACAGGGTCTAGTGTAATATAAACAGAGACAAGGTCTAGTATAATATAAACAGTGACAGGGTCGAGTGTAATACAAACAGAGACAGGGTCTAGTGTAATATAAACAGAGACAGGGTCTCGTGTAATATAAACAGAAACAGGGTCTAGTGTAATATAAACAGAGACAGGGTCGAGTGTAATATAAACAGAGATAGGGTCGAGTGTAATATAAACAGAGACAGGGTCTAGTGTAATATAAACAGAGCCAGGGTCCAGTGTAATATAAACAGAAACAGGGTCTCGTGCAATATAAACAGAGACAGGGTCGAGTGTAATATAAACAGAGACAGGGTCTGGTCTAATATAAACAGAGACAGGGTCTAGTGTAATATGAACAGAGACAGGGTCTGGTGTAATATAAACAGAGACAGGGTCTAGTGTAATATAAACAGAGACAGGGTCTTGTGTAATATAAACAGAGACAGGGTCGAGTATAATATACACAGAGACAGAGTCTGGTGTAATATAAACGGAGACAGGGTCTAGTGTAATATAAACAGAGACAGTGTCGAGTGTAATATAAACTGAGACAGGGTCGAGGGTAATATAAACAGAGACAGGGTCGAGTGTGATATAAACAGAGACAGGGTCGAGTGTAATATAAACAGAGACACGGTCTAGTGTAATATAAACAGAGACAGGGTCTCGTGTAATATAAACAGAGACTAGGTCTAGTATAATATAAACAGTGACAGGGTCGAGTGTAAAAGAAACAGAGACAGGGTCTAGTGTAATATAAACAGAGACAGGATCTAGTGTAATATTAACAGAGACAGGGTCGAGTGCAATATAAACAGAGACAGGGTCTAGTGTAATATATACAGAGACAGGGTCGAGTGTAATATAAACAGAGACAGGGTCGCGTGTAATATAAACAGAGACAGGGTTTAGTGTAATATAAAAAGTGACAGGGTCTAGTGTAATATAAACAGAGACAGGGTCTAGTGTAATATAGACAGAGATAGTGTCTAGTGTAATATAAACAGAGACAGGGTCGAGTGTAATATAAACAGAGACAGGGTCTAGTGTAATATAAACAGAGACAGGGACGAGTGTAATATAAACAGAGACAGGGTCTAGTGTAATACAAACAGAGACAGGATCTAGTGAAATATAAACAGAGACAGGGTCCAGTGTAGTATAAACAGAGACAGGGTCTAGTGTAATATAAACAGGGACAGGGTCTAGTGTAATATAAACAGAGACAGGGTCGAGTGTAATATAAACAGAGACAGGGCCAAGTGTAATATAAACAGAGACAGGGTCTAGTGAAATATAAACAGAGACAGGATCTAGTGTAATGTAAACAAAGGCAGGGTGTAGTGTAAAATAAACAGAGACAGGATCTAGTTTAATATAAACAGAGACAGGGTCGAGTGTATTATAAATAGAGACAATGTCTAGTGTGATATAAACAGAGACAGGGTCTAGTGTAATATAAACAGAGACAGGGTCTAGTGTAATATAAACTGAGACAGAGTCGAGTATAATATAAATAGAGACAGGGCCTAGTGTAATATAAACAGAGACAGGGCCTAGTGTAATATAAACAGAGACAGGGTCTAGTGTATTAATAACCAAGATAAGGCCTAGTTTTACACTAGAAACAAGTCTTTAATAATTGAAAGTTTTTTTGCAATAATAACCGAAAGAGCTGATAGTGTCACGCTAACAGACGCCGGGTCTATTTTAACAATATCAGAAACATACTTGATTGAGTACAACAGAGACAAGATCTATATTTATAACAATAGAGGCGTGCACTAGAACTGGAATAACAGGGGCAGGTTATTTTCCAATCATAGCAGAGGCCGGGTCTACTGTAACAATTCCAGAGACAGGGGCCCATACAATAAGAGTGGAGACAGGGTCCAGAATAATAACAGTAAATGCATGGCCCACTGTGAGAGTAACAAAGACAGTGTTTGATCCAATAATAACAGAGGCAGACTCGAGTGTTATACTGGATCTAGTGTGATGGTCATACAGCCAGTATCTAGTGCAACAAAACAAAGATTGGGTCTCATCTAATAGTGTGTGCAAGTCAGGGCCTATTGTTATAATCTTATTCACCCATCACCCCTGTGCTCACTGACATACATTGGCTCCCAGTTAAGCAACGCCTCAATTAAAAAATTCTCATCCTTGGTTTCAAAACTCTCCCCTCCCTATCTCTGTAATCTCCTCCAGCCCCACAACCCTCTGAGTTCCCTGCGCTCCTCCAAATCTGTCCTCTTGCCCATCCCCGATTTTAATTGCTCCACCATTGGCGGCCGTGCCTTCAGCTGCCGAGGCCCCAAGTTTTGGAATTCCCCGAAACCTCCACTTCTCTTTCAAGATTCTTTTTAAAAACTACCTCTTTGATCAATCTTTTGGGAATCTGTCCTGATATCTT
The DNA here is from genome assembly GCF_044704955.1 of Pristiophorus japonicus. Lineage (NCBI taxonomy): Eukaryota > Metazoa > Chordata > Chondrichthyes > Pristiophoridae > Pristiophorus > Pristiophorus japonicus. The sequence goes on along the minus strand of NW_027254379.1, from coordinate 67,246 downwards.
TCTCTGTGGCTCTGTGTGAAAAATGTTACTTTATTGATATCGATCTTGTTAAGCACCGTGAGAAGTTTCACTGAGTTAAAGGCGCTATATTAATGTAAGTTCTGGTTGTTTTGTTGTTGCAGCAAATGCTTTGCCGAATGTCTAATAACAGAGTTAGGGCCCACTGCAGTATGAATGGGCGGGGTTAGTGTAATAACACAGGCACGGTCTAGTGTAATGGGAACAGGGGTCAGGCCATGTCAGCCTTGGCTCAGTGGTAGCACTCTCGGCCCTGAGTCAGGGGTCAGGGTTCAATTCCCAATCCAGAGACCCGAGCACATAATCTCGGCCGAGACTCCACATGCAGTACAGAGGGAGTGCTGCACGGTCAGAGGTGCCGCCTTTCAGATCAGACATTGAAACGATGTCCCATCTAGTCGCTAAGTTGGACATAGAAGATCCCACGGCCACGATTCTGAGGAAGAACAGGCGGAGTTCTCCCTTGGTGTCCTGCACAATGTGTATCCCTCAACTAACATCACTGAGAACGGATTATCTTGTCATCATTACATTGCTGTTTGTGGGATCTGACTGTGCACAATCTGGCTTCTGCATTTCCTTCATTACAACTCCTCTCCCACCCCTACTCGACAACCCCCCACCCTAACTCCTCTCCAACGCCCCCCCCCACCTTAACTCCTCTCCAATCCCTCCTCATCTTCCATTCACTTCAATTGAAAAGAAATAGACAGGTTGTACCAGTGAGGATTTGAAACATATTTACAACAGATTCTAGATATTCTTAGAGTCCCCATCTTTCTCTATCACTCGAGGAGTTAGAAAACAGAAATTCTCCCGTGAATACAGAGCTGGTTTATTGGGCCTTGGTGTGGCTACAGGTTCATCTTGTTGACTCTAAACCGTTGCCAATTATTTGATGTGATCTGTATACTGGTATGTATTTTTTGTAAATACACGGAGTGGATTCAAATATAAATTGAACCCAAGTTTGCAGGCGTGATGCTCCAATCACACGTCGAAGATGAGAGAGATGCTGTGGGGCACACACTAAGTCCAGTAACTGAAAGTGATTAACAGACTGGGTTTTGTGTTTAGTGATCCCCGGCGTGTTACTGATACCTTCCCTGGATACCAAGGCTAGGAGAGGCACTCTGGAAGGTATGGGCAGCTGGGATTTGTCCCTGATTAACCGAAGGTCTGAGAACTGAAATAATCCAGAGTCAGAAAGGAGAAAAGGCTCAAAAATGGTGGTATAGTATTAGGCCGTCCCTTGTATCGAGGATGTCCAACTTCCACACTAAAAAGGGATGTTCACAGGTGTTTCAATGAGGGACCTGACAATCGAGGTCCTGAACTAAATACTGAAGGGTGGAAGATGCCTGTGCATGGATTCTTTCAACGTGGGATGGCCGATGCACACCAGCCACCACACGGACTTGACAGAGCTAGATCTTGATCCAGTGGCAAGGGTTAACCAAGGTGACTGGAGACCAAGCTCTGCTGCACGGACCTAGTGCGCACGCATGCTCCTACTATCCACGGATTGCAGTGTGGGCTGGCCCGTGCTGCCCCTGGGCCCTCGCCTCTCCTGGGCCCCGAACCCTTGCCTCTACTGGGCCCCAATCAAAAATGGAGCAGTCAGAAACAATTAGTCTCCTCTTATCTTGGAGACATCAAATATCAACACTGTTATTTGAAATATCACAATATTAAACTCCAGCCTAGTTGAAGGGTTCGTAACATCAGCAGAAACAAACAGTTCAGAAGGATGTGATTAACAGCAGAATCCAAACCCTGTAATCACTTGTGAACTCGCTGGTGTCTTAGCAGGTGGGATGACCGAGTGAATCCCTTCCCACACACAGAGTAGGTGAACGGTCTCGCCCCAGTGTGAACTCGCTGGTGTGTGAACAGGTTGGATGAGGTAGTGAATCCCTTCTTACACACAGAGCAGGTGAACGGTCTCTCTCCAGTGGGAACTCCCTGGTGTGTCAACAGGATGGATAAACAAGTGAATCCCTTCCTACACACAGAGAGGTGAACGGTCTCTCCAGTGTGAACTCCCTGGTGTGTCAACAGGTTGGATGAGGTAATGAATCCCTTCCTATACACAGAGTAGGTGAACGGTCTCTCCCCAGTGTGAACTCCCTGGTGTGTCAACAGTTTGGATAAACAAGTGAATCCCTTCCCACATTTCGAGCAGGTGAACGGGCTCTCCCCAGAGTGAACTCCCTGGTGTGTCAACAGGTTGGATAAACAAGTGAATCCCTTCCCACACACAGAGAGCTGAACGGTCTCTCCAGTGTGAACTCCCTGGTCTGTCAACAGGTTGGATGAGGTAATGAATCCCTTCCTACACACAGAGTAGGTGAACGGTCTCTCCCCGGTGTGAACTCCCTGGTGTTTCAACAGGTTGGATGAGGTAATGAATCCCTTCCTACACACAGAGTAGGTGAACGGTCTCTCTCCAGTGTGAACTCCCTGGTGTGTCAACAGGTTGGATGAGGCAGTGAATCCCTTCCTACACACAGAGCAGGTGAATGGCCTCGCCCCAGTGTGAACTCCCTGGTGTGTCAACAGGTTGGATAAACAAGTGAATCCCTTCCCACATTTCGATCAGGTGAACGGCCTCTCCCCGGTGTGAACGCCCTGGTGTGTCAACAGGTTGGATAAACAAGTGAATCCCTTCCCACACACAGAGCAGGTGAATGGTCTCGCCCCAGTGTGAACTCCCTGGTGTGTCAACAGGTTGGATGAGGTAGTGAATCCCTTCCTACACACAGAGTAGGTGAATGGCCTCGCCCCAGTGTGAACTCCCTGGTGTGTCAACAGGTTGGATGAGGTAGTGAATCCCTTCCCACATTTCGAGCAGGTGAACGGCCTCTCCCCGCTGTGACTGCGCCAATGAGATTCCAGGTGGGATGGGAAACTGAATCTCTTCCCACAGTCCCCACATTCCCACATTTTCTCCATGGTGAGGGTGTTCTTGCGTCTCCAGGTTGGACGATCAGTTGAAGCCTCGTCCACACAGACAATACATGTACAGTTTCTCCGCGCTATGAAAGGTGCGATGTTTTTTCAGGCTGTGTGACTGGTTAAAGCTCTTTTCACAGTCAGTTCAATAGAACACTCTCACTCGGGTGTGTGTGTCTTGGTGCTTTTCCAGTCACAATGATGTTTGAAATCTGTTCCCACTGACAGAATTGGCAAATATTTCTCCTTCCACAGTCAAAGGCCAATGATATTCAGGTCCTGAGAAATCGAATGATTCCATTAGATGTTGATGTGATGTTTGGTTTGTGTATCCGTCTGCGAATCCTGCCCTTGCAATACCCTGGAAAAGAAGTTTACAAACATCATTACTGCAAGTACAGGACAGAAATTCAGAACAGACAATTCTAGATTCCATGCAACATTCTTTCCTCTCTTGTTCCTCCAAAGCTGCAAATCCCCATCTCATACACTCTCCGTCCTCCCTGTCCTGAAATTCAAACAAATCGCACGTCTGAAGACAGCTTGTCCTCCGCTCCCAGATTTCACCACCAACTCTGTCTGGGTTCAGTTCTACACTCACTAGTTCCCCTTCTCCCCTCCCCTGAAGGCGCTGACTCTGGCTGGGTTCAGTTCTATACTCACTGTTTCCCCTCCCCTGAAGGTGCTGACTCTGGCTGGGTTCAGTTCTACATTCACTGGTTCCCCTCTCCCTCCCCTGAAGGTACTGACTCTGGCTGGTTTCAGTTCTACACTCACTGGTTCCTCTTCCCCGAAGGTGCTGACTCTGGCTGGGTTCAGTTCTACATTCACTGGTTCCCCTCCCTCCCCTCCCTTGACGGTGCTGACTCTGGCTGGGTTCAGTTCTACATTCACTGGTTTCCCTCTCTCTCCCTCACCTCAAAGTGTTGACTCTGGCTGGGTTCAGTTCTACACTCACTGGTTCCCCTCCACTGAAGGTGCTGACTCTGGCTGGGTTCAGTTCTACATTCACAGGTTCCCCTCCCTCTCCCTCCCCTGAAGTTACTGACTCTGGCTGGGTTCAGTTCTATATTCACTGGTTCCCCTCTCCTTCCCTCCCCTGGAGTATACTTGGGATGGTTTTCTAGACCAATATGTCGAGGAACCAACTAGATGGCTGGCCATTCAAGACTGGGTGATGTGTAATGAGAAAGGACTAATTAGCAATCTTGTTGTGCGAGGCCCCTTGGGAAAGAGTGACCATAATATGGTCGAATTATTTATTAAGATGGAGAGTGACACAGAGACTAGGGTCCTGAACTTGAGGAAAAGTATCTTCGATGGTATTGTGAATGTTTAAAAATGTATAGAGACATTGAAGTTGAGAACGTGGGAATTGTACAGGGACAGAATAAGCTAACAAAGAATTCATGGAGGAATAGACATGACATCTCAGACTCGAGACTGCGAAATGTTACAACACTAACACATATTGAAACAAAACCCACAGCTTGCAGAAAAACCTCAAGTTCTTATTAAATCATGTTATTAACCTGAAACATTAACAGAAGGTCTTTGTTTAAAATCAGACCATACTTAGGTCGGCTTATGAGTAGACAAAGGGAAAGAGGGACCAAAAGAGATAGGCTGAACTAGGATGTCACTATAGCCCTATCTTGTTATCTTTTGCCGAAAATGTATAACCATCGTCCCTTCACAATGTAATGTCACTTTGTCCGTAGGAAGTGGGTGTGTTCGAACAGCCTTGCATTCCTTCTGTCTGATAAAGTCCCCGATCGGGATTTGCTTTTTAAATAAAAGCTTGCTTTGTTTAAAGCATAAACGGTATTCGTTTCAGTAATTTTACTGAACCAGATTGAGGTAAAAGAATCCAGAAATCAACATTTGGTGTCAGAAGTGGGATCTCAACGGACGACTGCCGAAAACTTGCGAATTAAGAGCCAGACTAGCCTTGGACGAGACGAGGGGAAAGTGGCCACTGGAGTGAGTATCATTTCAACACTGCTCCAGTTTCCCCCGGTTTCAAAAGTCTGAGGAAAGTTTAGCCACTCGCTGGTTCTCAGGTAGTGTCTGAACGAGATCCAGGACAATCTGGTGAATACCTTTCAAACTTAGAATAGGGATAGAGATAGGGAAATTGCGCGGTGACGCAAAGCAAGCGGCGACTTGGAAAGATAAGTTATAGTTCGAGCTAGATAGGGATGGATGATCAATCATGGAACCAAAAATTAATAGGAAAGAAAAGAGACTCTTGTGAACATCTTTTTAAATGAGAAATGCTTCTGTGATTTTTACTGTAAAAAAAAGCCGGGGAGTTGTGGTTTGTTTTATCTCTACCTACTTTTTCAAAGAGAATGAAAGTTTTTTTTAACCCTTCGTAGTGTTGTCCTGTATGTGGGAAGTTTAAGAGTGTGAACCTTATTGAATTACGATTATGAAAGTTTTGTTTAACCCTTCGTAGTGTTGTCCTGTATGTGGTAAGTTTAAAAGTGTGAACCTTATTGAATTATTTGGATGATAAGTTACGGAGCCAGGAAATGCACAAAGGATAGTTGAGTAAAAAAAAAAAAATTACATGGTCCCGGTGGTTAAAAAAAAGGATTTAACATGCTCACTTACTTGATGAAAGAAAAAATTCAGAGAAGGCACAGCAAAACAACTGACATGGATTCAAAAGGATTCAAAAAAAATATTATGTTAAATAACACGACCTTGAGGCATCAAACAAATATAGTCCCTCAAACTAATACAGTCCATAAAAGTAATACAGTTCATCAAACTAATACAGCCCCTCAAACTAATACATGCCCTCAAACCAATATAGTCCCTCAAACTAATACAGTCCATAAAACGAATACAGTCCATCAAACTAATACAGCCCCTCAAACTAATACAGCCTCTCAAACGAATACAGTCCATAAAACTAATACAGTCCATCAAACTAATACAGCCCCTCAAACTAATAGAGTCCTTCAAACTAATACAGGCCCTCAAACTAATACAGTCTCTCAAACAATTACAGAACCGCAAATTAATACAGGTCCTCAAACTAATACAGTCTCTCAAAGTAATACAGACCCTCAAACTAATACAGTCTCTCAAACGAATACAGTCTCTCAAACTAGTACAGAAACTCAAACTAATACAGACCCTCAAACTAATACAGTCTCTCAAAGTAATACAGACCATCAAACTAATACATTCTCTCACAGTAATACAGATCCTCAAACTAATACAGTCCCTCAAACTAATACAGTCCCTGAAAGTAATACAGGCCTTCAAACTAATACAATCTGTTCAACTAATAAAGGGTCTCAAACTAATACAATCCTTCAAACTAATACAGTCCCTCAAACTAATACAGACCCTCAAGCTAATACAGCCCCTCAAACTAATATAGGCCCTCAAACTAATACAGTCCCTCAAACTTATACATTACCTCAAACTAATATAGACCCTCAAACTAATACAGCCCCTCAAACTAATACAGTCTCTCAATCGAATACAGTCTCTCTAACTAGTACAGAAACTCAAACTAATACAGACCCTCAAACTAATACAGTCTCTCACAGTAATACAGACCCTCAAACTAATACAGACCCTGAAACTAATACAGTCCCTGAAACTAATACAGGCCTTCAAACTAATACAATCTCTTCAACTAATAAAGGGTCTCAAACTAATATCGGCCCTCAAACTAACACAGGCCCTCAAACTAACACAGTCCATCAAACTAATACAGTCTATCAATCTAATACAGTCCCTCAAACTAATACAGTCCCTCAAACTAATACAGTTCATCAAACTAATACAGCCCCTCAAACTAATACAGTCCATCTAACTAACACAGTACATCAATCTAATGCAGACTCTCAAACTAATACAGTCCATCAAACTAATACAGCCCCTCAAACTAATACAGTCCCTCAAACTTGTACATTCCCTCAAACTAATACAGACCCTCAAATTAATACTGGCCCTCAAACTAATACAGTCTCTCAAAGTAATACAGACTCTCAAACTAATACAGTCTCTCACAGTAATAAAGACCCTCAAACGAATACAGACCCTCAAACTAATACAGTCCCTGAAACTAATAGAGGCCTTCAAACTAATACAAACTCTTCAACTAATAAAGTGTCTCAAACTAATACAGTCCTTCAAACTAATACAGTCCCTCAAACTAATACAGGCCCTCAAACTAATACAGGCCCTCAAACTAACACCGCCCATCAAACTAATACAGACCATCAAACTAAAAGAGCCCCTCAACTAATGTAGTCCATCAAACTAATACAGTCCATCAAACTAATACAGCCCCTCAAACTAATACAGGCCCTAAAACTGACAATGTCCACCAAACTAATCCAGTCCATCAAACTAATACAGTCATTCAAACTAATACATTCCATCAAATTAATACAGTCCATCTCACTAATACATACCTTCAAACTAATACAGTCCCTCAAACTAACACAGTCCATCAAACTAATCCAGTCCATGAAACTAATATAGTCTCTCAAACTAATACAGGCCTTCAAACGAATACAGTCCACCAAACTAATACAGCCCCTCAAACTAATACCGCCCCTCACACTAATACAGTCCATCAAATTAATACAGTCCATCAAACTAATACAGCCCCTCAAACTAATACAATCCCTCAAACTAATACAGTCCATCAAAGTAATACAGTCCATCAAACTCATACACACTCTCAAACAAATACAGCCCCTCAATCTAATACAAGCCTTCAAATTAATACAGTCCCTCAAACTTATACATTCCCTCAAACTAATATAGACCCTCAAACAAATACAGCCCCTCAAACTAATACAGGCCCTCAAATTAATACAGGCCCTCAAACTAACACAGTCCATCAAACTAATACAGACCATCAAACTAAAAGAGCCCCTCAAATTAATTAAGTCCATCAAACTAATACAGTGCTTCAAACTAATAGAGCCCCTCAAACTAATACAGCCCCTCAAACTAATACAGTCCATCAAACTAATACAGCCCCTCAAACTAATACAGTCCCTCAAACTAATCCAGTCCATCAAACTAATACAGCCCCTCAAACTAATACAGTCCATCAAACTAATACAGCCCCTCAAACTAATACAGTCCCTCAAACTAATACTGTCCATCTCACTAATACAGTTCCTCAAACTAATACAGTCCCTCAAACTAATACAGACTCTTCAACTAATACTGTCCGTCTCACTAATACAGTCCATCAAACTAATACAGTCCCTCAAACAAATACAGTCCCTCAAACTAATACTGTCCATCTCACTGATACAGTCCCTCAAACTAATACAGTCCCTCAAAGTAATACAGTTCATCTCACTAATACAGAACATCTAACTAAAACAATCCTTCAAACTAACACAGTCCATCAAAATAATACAGTCCCTCAAACTAATACAGTCCCTCAAACTAATACTGTCCATCTCACTAATACAGTCCATCAAACTAATACAGTCCCTCAAACTAATACAGTCCCTCAAACTAATACAGTCCATCTCACTAATACAGTCCATCAAACTAATACTGTCCATCAAACTAATACTGTCCATCAAACTAATACAGACCTTCAAACTAATACAGTCCCTCAAACTAATACAGTCCCTCAAACTAATACTGTCCCTCAAACTAATACTATCTATCTCACTAATACAGTCCATCAAACTAATACAGTCCCTCAAACTAATACAGTGCCTCAAACTAATACTGTCTATCTCACTAATACAGAACATCTAACTAAAACAATCCTTCAAACTAATACAGTACATCAAAATAATACAGTCCCTCAAACTAATACAGTCCCTCAAACTAATACTGTCCATCTCACTAATACAGTCCATCAAACTAATACAGTCCCTCAAACTAATACAGTCCCTCAAACTAATACTGTCCATCTCACTAATACAGTCCATCAAACTAAAACAGTCCCTCAAACTAATACAGTCCATCTCACTAATACAGTCCATCAAACTAATACTGTCCATCTCACTAATATAGTCCATCAAACTAATACAGTCTCTCAAACGAATACAGTCTCTCAAACTAATACATAAACTCAAACTAATTCAGACCATCAAACTAATACTGTCTCTCAAAGTAATACAGACCCTCAAACTAATACAGTCTCACAAACTAATACAGTCTCTCAAACTAATACAGTCCATCAAACTAATACAGTCCCTCAAACTAATACAGTCCATCGAACTAATACAGACACGCAAACTAATACAGTCCATCAAACTAATACAGCCCCTCAAACTAATATAGTCCCTCAAAATAATACAGTCCATCAAAGTAATACAGTCCATCAAAGTCATACAGACCCTCAAACTAATACAGCCTCTCAATCTAATACAGGCCTTCAAACTAATACAGACCCTCAAACTTATACATTCCCTCAAACTAATATCGACCCTCAAACTAATACAGCCCCTCAAACTAATACAGGCCCTCAAATTAATGCAGGCCCTCAAACTAACACAGTCCATCAAACTAATACAGACCATCAAACTAAAAGAGCCCCTCAAATTAATAAAGTCCATCAAACTAATACAGTGCATCAAACTAATAGAGCACCTCAAAGTAATACAGGAACTAAAACTAATACAGTCCATCAAACTAATCCAGTACATCAAACTAATACAGTCCCTCAAACTAACACAGCCCATCAAGCTAATCCAGTCCATCAAACTAATAGAGCCCCTCAAACTAATACAGTCCCTCACACTAATACAGTCCATCAAACTAATACAGACCCTCAAACGAATACAGTCCCTCAAACTAACACAGTCCATCAAACTAATCCAGTCCATCAAACTAATACAGCCCCTCAAACTAATACAGGCCTTCAAACTAATACAGGCCCTCAAACTAATACAGTCCATCTCACTAATACATACGTTCAAACTAATACAGTCCCTCAAACTAATACAGTCCCTCAACCTAATACTGTCCATCTCACTAATACAGTCCATCAAACTAATACAGTCCCTCAAACTAATACAGTCCCTCAAACTAATACTGTCCATCTCACTAATACATTCCATCAAACTAATACAGTCCCTCAAACTAATACAGTCCCTCAAAGTAATACTGTCCATCTCACTGATACAGTCCCGCAAACTAATACAGTCCCTCAAACTAATACAGTCCATCTCACAAATACAGAACATCTAACTAAAACAATCCTTCACACTAATACAGTCCATCAAACTAATACAGACCCTCAAACGAATACAGTCCCTCAAACTAACACAGTCCATCAAACTAATCCAGTCCATCAAACTAATACAGCCCCTCAAACTAATACAGGCCTTCAAACTAATACAGTCCATCTCACTAATACATACATTCAAACTAATACAGTCCCTCAAACTAATACAGGCCCTCAAACTAATACAGGCCCTCAAACTAATACAGTCCATCTCACTAATACATACGTTCAAACTAATACAGTCCCTCAAACTAATACAGTCCCTCAAACTAATACAGTCCATCAAACTAATACAGTCTCTCAAACTAATACAGGCCTTCAAACTAATATAGTCCACCAAACTAATACAGTCCCTCAAACTAATAATTAAATCAAACTAATACAGTCCCTCAAACTAATACAGTTAATCAAACTGATACAATCCCTTCAACTAATAAAGGGTCTCAAAATAATACAGTCCTTCAAACTAATGAAGTCGCCAAACTAATGCAGACACTGACACTAATACAGTCCATCGAACTAATACAAACCCGCAAACTAATACAGTCCATCAAACTAATACAGACTCTAAAACTAATACAGTCTCAAAAACTGATACAAAACCCCAAACTAATACAGCTTCCCAAACGAATACAGTCCACTAAACTAAATCAGAGCCTAAAACTAATAGAGACCCTCAAATTAACACAGACCCTAAAACTAATATAGTCCATCAAACTAATACAATCCTTCAAACTAATACAGTCCCGCAAACTAATACAGTCCCTCAAACTAATACAGGCCATCTCACAAATACAGTCCCTCAAACTAATACAGTCCCTCAAACAAATACAGTCCCTCAAACTAATACAGTCCCTCAAACGAATACAGTCCCTCAATCGAATACAGTCCCTCAAACTAATACAGTCCCTTAAACTAATACAGTCCATCTCACTAATACAGTCCATCAAACTAATACAATCCTTCAAACTAATACAGTCCCTCAAACTAATACAGTCCCTCAACCTAATACTGTCCATCTCACTAATACAGTCCATCAAACTAATACAGTCCCTCAAACTAATACAGTCCCTCAAACTAATACTGTCCATCTCACTAATACATTCCATCAAACTAATACAGTCCCTCAAACTAATACAGTCCCTCAAAGTAATACTGTCCATCTCACTGATACAGTCCCGCAAACTAATACAGTCCCTCAAACTAATACAGTCCATCTCACAAATACAGAACATCTAACTAAAACAATCCTTCAAACTAATACAGTCCATCAAAATAATACAGTCCCTCAAACTAATACAGTCCCTCAAACTAATACTGTCCATCTCACTAATACAGTCCATCAAACTAATAAAGTCCCTCAAACTAATATAGTCCCTCAAACTAATACAGTCCATCTCACTAATACAGTCCATCAAACTAATAATGTCCATCAAACTAATACTGTCCATCAAACTAATACAGACCTTCAAACTAATACAGGGCCTCAAACTAATACAGTCCCTCAAACAAATACAGTCCCTCAAACTAATACTGTCCAGCTCACTGATACAGTCCCTCAAACTAATACAGTCCCTCAAAGTAATACAGTTCATCTCACTAATACAGAACATCTAACTAAAACAATCCTTCAAACTAACACAGTCCATCAAAATAATACAGTCCCTCAAACTAATACAGTCCCTCAAACTAATACTGTCCATCTCACTAATACAGTCCATCAAACTAATACAGTCCCTCAAACTAATACAGTCCCTCAAACTAATACTGTCCATCTCACTAATACAGTCCATCAAACTAATACAGTCCCTCAAACTAATACAGTCCCTCAAACTAATACTGTCCATCTCACTAATACAGTCCATCAAACTAAAACAGTCCCTCAAACTAATACAGTCCATCTCACTAATACAGTCCATCAAACTAATACTGTCCATCTCACTAATATAGTCCATCAAACTAATACAGTCTCTCAAACGAATACAGTCTCTCAAACTAATACATAAACTCAAACTAATTCAGACCATCAAACTAATACTGTCTCTCAAAGTAATACAGACCCTCAAACTAATACAGTCTCATAAACTAATACAGTCTCTCAAACTAATACAGTCCATCAAACTAATACAGTCCCTCAAACTAATACAGTCCATCGAACTAATACAGACACGCAAACTAATACAGTCCATCAAACTAATACAGCCCCTCAAACTAATATAGTCCCTCAAAATAATACAGTCCATCAAAGTAATACAGTGCATCAAACTCATACAGACCCTCAAACTAATACAGCCTCTCAATCTAATACAGGCCTTCAAACTAATACAGACCCTCAAACTTATACATTCTCTCAAACTAATATCGACCCTCAAACTAATACAGCCCCTCAAACTAATACAGGCCCTCAAATTAATGCAGGCCCTCAAACTAACACAGTCCATCAAACTAATACAGACCATCAAACTAAAAGAGCTCCTCAAATTAATAAAGTCCATCAAACTAATACAGTGCATCAAACGAATAGAGCACCTCAAAGTAATACAGGACCTAAAACTAATACAGTCCATCAAACTAATCCAGTACATCAAACTAATACAGTCCCTCAAACTAACACAGTCCCTCACACTAATACAGTCCATCAAACTAATACAGACCCTCAAACGAATACAGTCCCTCAAACTAACACAGTCCATCAAACTAATCCAGTCCATCAAACTAATACAGCCCCTCAAACTAATACAGGCCTTCAAACTAATACAGTCCATCTCACTAATACATACATTCAAACTAATACAGTCCCTCAAACTAATACAGGCCCTCAAACTAATACAGGCCCTCAAACTAATACAGTCCATCTCACTAATACATACGTTCAAACTAATACAGTCCCTCAAACTAATACAGTCCCTCAAACTAATACAGTCCATCAAACTAATACAGTCTCTCAAACTAATACAGGCCTTCAAACTAATATAGTCCACCAAACTAATACAGTCCCTCAAACTAATAATTAAATCAAACTAATACAGTCCCTCAAACTAATACAGTTAATCAAACTGATACAATCCCTTCAACTAATAAAGGGTCTCAAAATAATACAGTCCTTCAAACTAATGAAGTCGCCAAACTAATGCAGACACTGACACTAATACAGTCCATCGAACTAATACAAACCCGCAAACTAATACAGTCCATCAAACTAATACAGACTCTAAAACTAATACAGTCTCAAAAACTGATACAAAACCCCAAACTAATACAGCTTCCCAAACGAATACAGTCCACTAAACTAAATCAGAGCCTAAAACTAATAGAGACCCTCAAATTAACACAGACCCTAAAACTAATATAGTCCATCAAACTAATACAATCCTTCAAACTAATACAGTCCCGCAAACTAATACAGTCCCTCAAACTAATACAGGCCATCTCACAAATACAGTCCCTCAAACTAATACAGTCCCTCAAACAAATACAGTCCCTCAAACTAATACAGTCCCTCAAACGAATACAGTCCCTCAATCGAATACAGTCCCTCAAACTAATACAGTCCCTTAAACTAATACAGTCCATCTCACTAATACAGTCCATCAAACTAATACAATCCTTCAAACTAATACAGTCCCTCAAACTAATACAGTCCCTCAACCTAATACTGTCCATCTCACTAATACAGTCCATCAAACTAATACAGTCCCTCAAACTAATACAGTCCCTCAAACTAATACTGTCCATCTCACTAATACATTCCATCAAACTAATACAGTCCCTCAAACTAATACAGTCCCTCAAAGTAATACTGTCCATCTCACTGATACAGTCCCGCAAACTAATACAGTCCCTCAAACTAATACAGTCCATCTCACAAATACAGAACATCTAACTAAAACAATCCTTCAAACTAATACAGTCCATCAAAATAATACAGTCCCTCAAACTAATACAGTCCCTCAAACTAATACTGTCCATCTCACTAATACAGTCCATCAAACTAATAAAGTCCCTCAAACTAATATAGTCCCTCAAACTAATACAGTCCATCTCACTAATACAGTCCATCAAACTAATACTGTCCATCAAACTAATACTGTCCATCAAACTAATACAGACCTTCAAACTAATACAGGGCCTCAAACTAATACAGTCCCTCAAACTAATACAGTCCCTCAAACTAATACAGTCCATCTCACTAATACAGTCCATCAAACTAATATTGTCCATCTCACTAATATAGTCCATCAAACTAATACAGTCTCTCAAACTAATACATAAACTCAAACTAATTCAGACCCTCAAACTAATACTGTCTCTCAAAGTAATACAGACCCTCAAACTAATACAGTCTCACAAACTTATACAGTTTCTCTAACTAATACAGTCCATCAAACTAATACAGTCCCTCAAACTAATACAGCCCATCGAACTAATACAGACCCGCAAACTAATACAGTCCATCAAACTAATACAGACTCTAAAACTAATACAGACTCTCAAACTAATACAAAACCCCAAACTAATACAGAGCCTCAAACTAATACAGTCCATCAAACTAATACCGTCCCTCAAGCTAATACAGTCCATCAAACAAATACAGACCCTCAAACTAATACAGTCCATCAAACTAATACAGTCCCTCAAACTAATACAGTCATTCGAACTAATGCAGATCCTAAAACTAATACAGTCTCTCAAACTAATACAGAACCCCAAACTAATACAGTCTCTCAAATGAATAAAGTCCATTAAACTAACACAGAGCCTAAAACTAATAGAGACCCTCAAATTAACACAGACCCTAAAACAAATATAGTCCATCAAACAAAAACAATCCTTCAAACTAATACAATCCTTCAAACTAATGTAGTCCATCAAACTAATACAGTCCATCTCACTAATACAGTCCATCAAACTAATACAGTCCTTCAAACTAATACAATCCTTCAAACTAATACAGTCCATCAAACTAATACAGTCCATCAAACTAATACAGTCCCTCAAACTAATACTGTCCATCTCACTAATACAGTCCATCAAACTAATACAGTCCCTCAAACTAATACAGTCCATCTCACTAATACAGAACATCTAACTAAAACAATCCTTCAAACTAATACAGTCCATCAAAATAATACAGTCCCTCAAACTAATACTGTCTATCTCACTAATACAGTCCATCAAATTAATACACTCCCTCAAACTAATACAGTCCCTCAAACTAATACTGTCCATCTCACTAATACTGTCCATCTCACTAATACAGTCCATCAAACTATACAGTCCCTCAAACTAATACAGTCCCTCAAACTAATACTGTCCATCTCACTAATACAGTCCATCAAACTAATACAGTCCCTCAAACTAATACAGTCCCTCAAACTAATACAGTCCATCTCACAAATACAGTCCATCAAACTAATACTGTCCATCTCACTAATATAGTCCATCAAACTAATACAGTCTCTCAAACGAATACAGTCTCTCAAACTAATACATAAACTCAAACTAATTCAGACCATCAAATTAATACTGTCTCTTAAAGTAATACAGACCCTCAAACTAATACAGTCTCACAAACTAATACAGTCTCTCAAACTAACACAGTCCATCAAACTAACACAGTCCCTCAATCTAATACAGTCCATCGAACTAATACAGACCCGCAAACTAATACAGTCCATCAAACTAATACAGACTATCAAACTAATACAGTCCCTCAAACTAATACAGTCCATCTCACTAATACAGAACATCTAACTAAAACAATCCTTCAAACTAATACAGTCCATCAAAATAATACAGTCCCTCAAACTAATACAGTCCCTCAAACTAAGTGCAGCGAAGGTTCACCAGACTGATTTCCGGGATGGCGGGACCGACCTATCAAGAACGACTGGATCAACTGGCCTTGTATTCACTGGAGTTCAGAAGAATGAGAGGGGACCTCATAGAAACGTTTAAAATTCTGACGGGGTTAGACAGGTTAGATGCAGGAAGAATGTTCCCAATGTTGGGGAAGTCCAGAACCAGAGGTCACAGTCGAAGGATAAGGGGTAAGCCATTTAGGACCGAGATGCGGAGGAACTTCTTCACCCAGAGAGTGGTGAACCTGTGGAATTCTCTACCACAGAAAGTTGTTGAGGCCAATTCACTAAATATATTCAAAAAGGAGTTAGATGAGGTCCTTACTACTAGGGGGATCAAGGGGTATGGCGAGAAAGCAGGAATGGGGTACTGAATTTGAATGTTCCGCCATGAACTCATTGAATGGCGGTGCAGGCTAGAAGGGCCGAATGGCCTACTCCTGCACCTATTTTCTATGTTTCTATGTCGACTCTAAAACTAATAAAGTCTCTCAAACTAATACAAAACCCCAAACTAATACAGAGCCTCAAACTAATACAGTCCATCAAACTAATACAGTCCCTCAAACTAATACAGTCCATCAAACTAATACAGACCCTCAAACTAATACAGTCCATCAAACTAATACAGTCTCTCAAACTAATACAGAACCCCAAACTAATACAATCTCTCAAACGAATACAGTCCATTAAACTAACACAGAGCCTAAATCTAATAGAGACCCTCAAATTAACACAGACCCTAAACCTAATATAGTCCATCAAACAAATACAATCCTTCAAACTAATAAAATCCTTCAAACTAATGTAGTCCATCAAACTAAAAGAGCCCCTCAAACTAATACAGTCCATCAAACTAATACAGTCCATCTCACTAATACAGTCCATCAAACTAATACAGTCCATCAAACGAATAAAATCCTTCAAACTAATACAGTCCATCAAACTAATATAGTCCATCAAACTAATACAGATCTTCAAACTAATACAGGGCCTCAAACTAATACAGACCCTCAAACTAATGCAGTCTCTCAAACGAATACAGTCTCTCAAACTAATACAGAAACTCAAACTAATACAGACCCTCAAAATAATACTGTCTCTCAAAGTAACACAGACCCTCAAACTAATACAGTCTCTCAAACGAATACAGTCTCTCAAACTAATATAGAAACTCAAACTAATACAGACCCTCAAACTAATACTGTCTCTCAAAGTAATACAGTCCCTCAAACTAATACAGACCCTCAAACTAATAGTCCCTGAAACTAAAACAGGCCTTCAAACGAATACAGTCCCTCAAACTAATAAAGGATCTCAAACTAATAAAATCCCTCAAACTAATAAAGGCTCTCAAACTGATAAATTCCCCCAAACTAATACAGACCCGCAAACTAATACAGTCCATCAAACTAATACAGACACTGAAACTAATACAGCCCCTCAAACTAATATAGTCCATCAAACTAATACAGTCCATCAACTAATACAGACCCTAAATTAATACAGTCCGTCAAACTAATATAGTCCATCTAACTAATACAGCCACTCAAACTAATACACTCCCTCAAACTAAATCACTCCATTAAATTAATACAGTCCGTCAAACTAATACAGTCCCTCAAACTAATACAATCCCTCAAACTAATACAGACCCACAAACTAATACAAATCCTCAAACTAATACAGACCCTCAAACTAATACAGACCCTCAAACTAATACAGTCTCTCAAAGTAATGCGGGCGCTCAAACTAATACAGTCTCTCAAAGTAATACAGACCCTCAAATTAATACAGTCCCTCAAACTAATATAATCCCTCAAACTAATACAGACCCACAAACTAATACAGGTCCTCAAACTAATACAGACCCTCAAACTAATACAGTCTCTCAAAGTAATACAGACCCTCAAACTAATACAGTCTCTCAAAGTAATACAGACCCTCAAACTAATACGGTCTCTCAAACTAATACAGAACGGCAAACTAATACAGACCCTCAAAGTAATACAGTCTATCAAAGTAATACAGACCCTCAAATAATACACTCTCTCAAAGTAATACAGACCCTCAAACTAATACAGTCTCTCAAACGAATACAGTCCATTAAACTAACACAGAGCCTAAAACTAATACAGACCCTCAAATTAACACAGACACTAAAACTAATACTGTCCATCAAAGTACTACAGCCCCTCAAACTAATACATGCCATCAAACTAAAAGAGCCCCTCAAACTGATATAGTCCATCAAACGAAAAGAGCCCCTCAAACTAATACAGCACAACAAACTAATACAGTCCATCAAACTATTACAGTCCATCAAACTAATACAGTCCTTCAAACTAATAGAGACCCTCAAACTAATACAGATCCTCAAACTAATACAGTCTCTCACAGTAATACAGATCCTCAAACTAATACAGACCCTCAAACTAATACAGTACCTCAAACTAATAAAGGTTCTCAAACTAATACAGTCCCTCAAAATAATACAGCCCCTCAAACTGATATTGTCACTTAAACTAATGCAGTCCCTCAAACTAGATCACTCCATTAAATTAAAACAGTCCATCAAACTAATACAATCCCTCAAACTAATACACACCCACAAAATAATACAGGTCCTCAAACTAATACAGTCCCACAAACTAATACAAAACCCCAAACTAATACAGACCCTCAAACTAATACAGTCTCTCAAAGTAATACAGACACCTCAAACTAATACAGTCTCTCAAACGAATACAGTCCATTAAACTAACACAGAGCCGAAAACTAATACAGACGCTCAAATTAACACAGACCCTAAAACTAATACTGTCCATCAAACCAATACAGCCCCTCAAACGAATACTGTCCATCAAACTAATACAGCCCCTCAAACTAATATAGTCCATCAAACAAATACAATCCTTCAAACTAATACAGACCCACAAACTAAAAGAACCCCTTAAACTAATATAGTCCATCAAACTAATACAGACCCTCAATCTAATACAGTCAATCAAACGAATACAGTCCCTCAAACTAATACAGTCCATCAAACTAATGCAGACTCTCAAACTGACAGAGCCCCTCAAACTAATGCAGTCCATCGAACTAATACTGTCCATCAAACTAATACAGACCGTCAAACTAATACAGCCCCTCAAACTAATACAGTTCATCTAACTAATAAAGTCCATCAAACTAATACAGTCCATCAAACTAATCCAGCCCCTCAAACTAATACAGACCTTCAAAATAATACAGGGCCTCAAACTAATACAGTATCTCAAACAAATACAGAACCTCAAATTAATACAGTCCCTCAAACTAGGACGCTCAAACTAATACAGTCTCTCAAACGAATACAGTCTCCGAAACTAATACAGAAACTCAAACTAATACAGACCCTCAAACGAATACTGTCTCTCAAAATAATACAGACCCTCAAACTGATACAGTCTCTCACAGTAATACAGACCCTCAAACTAATACAGTCTCCGAAACTAATACAGAAACTCAAACTAATACAGACCCTCAAACGAATACTGTCTCTCAAAGTAATACAGACCCTCAAACTAATACAGTCTCTCAAACTAATACTGACCCTCAAACTAATAGTCCCTGAAACTAAAACAGGCCTTCAAACTAATACAATCCTTCAAACTAATACAGACCATCAAACTAATACAGTCCATCAAACTAATACAGTCCATCAAACTAATCCATTCCCTCAAACTAATAAAGACCTTCAAACTAATACAGGGCTTCAAACTAATACAGTCTCTCAAACAAATACAGAACCTCAAACTAATAAAGGGTCTCAAACTGATATTGTTACTCAAACTAATAATTTCCCCCAAACTAATACAGACCCTGACATTAATAAAGTCCATTGAACTAATACAGACCCTCAAACTAATACAGTCCCTGAAACTAATGCACATTATCAAACTAATACAGCCCCTCAAACTAATACAGTCACTGAAACTAATACAGTTTATCAAACTAATACTAACCCACAAACTAATACAGGTCCTCAAACTAATACAGACCCTCAAACTAATACAGTCTCTCAAAGTAATACAGAACCTCAAAATAATACAGTCTCTCAAACGAATACAGTCCATTAAACTAACACAGAGGATAAATTAATACAGACGCTCAAATTAACACAGACCCTGAAACTAATACTGTCCATCAAACTAATACAGCCCCTCAAACTAATATAGTCCATCAAACTAATACAATCCTTCAAACCAAAAAAAACCATCAAACTAAAAGAGCCCCTCAACTAATATAGTCCATCAAACTAATATAGTCCATCAAACTAAAAGAGCCCCTCAAACTAATACAGTACAACAAACTAATACAGTCCATCAAACTAAGATAGTCCATCAAACTAATACAGTCCATCAAACTAATACTGTCCATCAAACTATTACAGTCCATCAAACTAATGCAGTCCATCTCACTAATACAGTCCATCAAACTAATACAGTCCATCAAACTAATCCAGCCCCACAAACTAATACAGACCTTCAAACTAATAAAGGGCCTCAAACTAATACAGTCTCTCAAACAAATACAGAACCTCAAACTAATACAGACCCTCAAACTAATACAGACCCTCAAACTAATACAGTCTCTCAAAGTAATACTGACCCTCAAACTAATACAGTCTCTCAAACGAATACAGTCTCTCAAACTAATAAAGAAACTCAAACTAATACAGACCCTCAAACTAATACAGTCTCTCAAAGTAATACAGACCCTCAAACTAATACAGTCTCTCACAGTAATACAGACCCTCAAACTAATACAGACCCTCAAACTAATGTCGTCCATCAAACTAAAAGAACCCCTCAAACTAATACAGACCCACAAACTAATACAGGTCCTCAAACTAATACAGACCGACAAACTAATACAGGTCCTCAAACTAATACAGTCAATCAAATGAATACAGTCCCTCAAACTAATACAGTCCATCAAACATATACAGACTCTCAAACTGACACAGCCCCTCAAACTAATGCAGTCCATCTAAATAATACTGTCCATCAAACTAATACAGACCCTCAAACTAATACAGTCCCTCAAACTAACACAGTTCATCTAAATAATACAGTCCATCAAACTAATACAGTCCATCAAACTAATCCAGCCCCTCAAACTAATACAGACCCTCAAACTAATACTGTCTCTCAAATTAATAAAGACCCTCAAAGTAATACAGTCTCTCACAGTAATACAGAGCCTCAAACTAATACAGACCCTCAAACTAATAGTCCCTGAAACTAAAACAGGCCTTCAAACTAATACAGTCCCTCAAACTAATAAAGGGTCTCAAACTAATACAGTCCCTCAAACTAATAAAGGCTCTCAAACTAATACACTCCATCAAACTAATACAGACACTGTAACTAATACAGTCCCTCAAACTAATACAATCCCTCAAACTAATACAGACCCACAAACTATACTGGTCCTCAAACTAATACAGACCCTCAAACTAATATAGTCCCTCAAACTAATACATTCCCTCAAACTAATACAATCCCTGAAACTAATACAGACCCACAAACTATACAGGTCATCAAACTAATACAGTCCCTCAAACTAATACAGACCCTCAAACTAATACAGACCCACAAACTACACAGGTCCTCAAACTAATACAGACCCTCAAACTTATACTGTCTCTCAAAGTAATACAGACCCTCAAACTAATAGAGTCTCTCAAACTAATACAGAACCCCAAACTAATACAGACCCTCAAACTAATACAGAGTCTCAAACGAATACTGTCCATTAAACTAAGACAGAGCCTAAAAGTAATACTGTCCATCAAACTAATACAGTCCCTCAAATTAATATAGTCCATCAAACAAATGCAATCCTTCAAACTAATACAAACCATAAAACTAAAAGAGCCCCTCAAACTAATACAGTCTCTCAAACAAATACAGTCTCTCAAACTAATACAGAAACTCAAACTAATACAGACCCTCAAACTAATACTGTCTTTCAAACTAATAACGTCCCTCAACTAATTCAGACGCTCAAACTAATACAGTCCCTCAAACTAATACAGTCCCTCAAACTAATACAGTCTCTCAAACAAATACGGAACCTCAAACTAATACAGACCCTCAAACTAATAGAGACCCTCAAACTATTACAGTCTCTCACAGTAATACAGACCCTCAAACTAAAATAGACCCTCAAACTAATACAGTCCCTGAAACTAAAACAGGCCTTCAAACTAATACAGTCCCTCAAACTAATACAGTCCCTTAAACTAATAAAGGTTCTCAAACTAATACAGTCCCTCAAACTAATACAGTCCCTCAAACTAATACAGACCCACAAACTATACTGGTCCTCAAACTAATACAGTCCCTCAAACTAATACAGACCCTCAAACTAATACAGACCCACAACTATACAGGTCCTCAAACTAATACAGACCCTCAAACTAATACAGTTTCTCAAAGTAATACAGACCCTCAAACTAATACAGTCTCTTAAACGAATACAGTCCATTAAACTAACACAGAGCCTAAAATTAATACAGACGCTCAAATTAACACAGACCCGAAAACTAATACTGTCCATCAAACTAATACAGTCCCTCAAACAAATATCGTACATCAAACTAATACAATCCTTCAAACTAATACAGACCATCAAACTAAAAGAGCCCCTCAAACTAATATAGTCCATCAAACTAATATAGTCCATCCAACTAAAAGAGCCCCTCAAACTAATATAGTCCATCAAACTAATATAGTCCATCAAAGTAATACAGTCCATCAAACTAATACTGTCCATCAAACTATTACAGTCCATCAAACTAATACAGTCCATCTCACTTATACAGTCCATCAAACTAATACAGTCCATCAAACTAATCCAGCCCCTCAAATTAATACAGACCTTCAAACTAATACAGGGCCTCAAACTAATACAGTCTCTCAAACAAATACAAAACCTCAAACTAATACAGATCCTCAAACTAATACAGACCCTCAAACTAATACATTCTCTCAAAGTAATACAGACTCTCAAACTAATACAGTCTCTCAAACGAATACAGTCTCTCAAACTAATACAGAAACTCAAACTAATACAGACCCTCAAACTAATACTGTCTCTCAAAGTAATACAGTCCCTCAAACTAATACAGTCTCTCACAGTAATACAGACCCTCAAACTAATACAGACCCTTAAACTAATGTCGTCCATCAAACTAAAAGAACCCCTCAAACTAATACAGACCCACAAACTAATACAGGTCCTCAAACTAATACAGTCCCTCAAACTAATACAGTCCCTCAAACTAATACAGTCAATCAAATGAATACAGTCCCTCAAACTAATACAGTCCATCAAACAAATACAGTCTCTCAAACTGACACAGCCCCTCAAACTAATGCAGGCCATCGAAATAATACTGTCCATCAAACTAATACAGACCCTCAAACTAATACAGCCACTCAAACTAATACAGTTCATCTAACTAATACAGTCCATCATACTAATACAGTCCATCAAACTAATCCAGCCCCTCAAAATAATACAGACCATCAAACTAATACAGTCTCTCAAAGTAATACAGACCCTCAAACTAATACAGTCTCTCAAACTAATACAGAACCCCAAACTAATGCAGACCCTCAAACTAATACAGTCTCTCAAACGAATACAGTCCATTAAACTAACACAGAGCCTAAAAGTAATACTGTCCATCAAACTAATACAGTCCCTCAAACTAATATCGTCCATCAAACAAATACAATCCTTCAAACTAATACAGACCATAAAACTAAAAGAACCCCTCAAACTAATACAGTACAACAAAGTAATACAGTCCATCAACCTAATACAGTCCTTCAAACTAATCCAGCCCCTCAAACTAATACAGACCTTCAAACTAATACAGGGCCTCAAACTAATACAGTCTCTCAAACAAATACAGAACCTCAAACTAATACAGACCCTCAAACTAATGCAGACCCTCAAACTAATACAGTCTCTCAAACTAATACAGACCCTCAAACTAATACTGTCTCTCAAAGTAATACAGAGCCTCAAACTTATCAAGGCTCTCAAACTAATACAGTCCATCAAACTAATACAGACACTGAAACTAATAAAGTCCATCAAACTAATACACTCCATCAAACTAATACAGACACTGAAACTAAAACAGTTCCTCAAACTAATACAGTCCCTCAAACTAATACAATCCCTCAAACGAATACAGACCCACAAACTATACAGGTCCTCAAACTAATACAGACCCTCAAACTAATACAGTCCCTCAAACTAATACAGTCCCTCAAACTAATACAATCCCTCAAACTAATACAGACCCACAAACTATACAGGTCCTCAAACGAATACAGTCCCTCTAACTAATACAGACCCTCAAACTAATACAGACCCACAAACTATACAGGTGCTCAAAATAATACAGACCATCAAACTAATACAGTCTCTCAAAGTAATACAGACCCTCAAACTAATATAGTCTCTCAAACTAATACAGAACCCCAAACTAATGCAGACCCTCAAACTAATACAGTCTCTCAAACGAATACAGTCCATTAAACTAACACAGAGCCTAAAAGTAATACTGTCCATCAAACTAATACAGTCCCTCAAACTAATATCGTCCATCAAACAAATACAATCCTTCAAACTAATACAGACCATAAAACTAAAAGAACCCCTCAAACTAATACAGACCCTCAACCTAATGCAGACCTTCAAACTAATACAGTCTCTCAAACTAATACAGTCTCTCAATCTAATACAGTCTCTCAAAGTAATGCAGACCCTCAAACTAATACAGTCTCTCAAACAAATACAGTCTCTCAAACTAATACAGAAACTCAAACTAATACAGACCCTCAAACTAATACTGTTTCTCAAACTAATAACGTCCCTCAAACTAATTCAGACGCTCAAACTAATACAGTCCCTCAAACTAATACAGTCCCTCAAACTAATACAGGCTCTCAAACTAATAAAGGGTCTCAAACTAATACAGTCCCTCAAACTAATACAGTCCCTCAAACGAATACAGACACTCAAACTAATAAAGGGTCTCATACTAATACAGTCCCTCAAACTTATACAATCCCTGAAACTAAAACAGGCTCTCAAACTGATATAGTCACTCAAACTAATACAGTCCCTCAAACTAATACAGGCTCTCAAACTGATATAGTCACTCAAACTAATACAGTCCCTCAAACTAACACAGACCCTTACATTAATAAAGTCCATTTAACTAATACAGCCCCTCAAACTAATAGAGTCCCTGAAACTAAAACAGTTTATCAAACTAATACAGTCCCACAAACTAAATCACTCCATTAAATTAGTACAGTCCATCAAATTAATACAGTCCCTCAAACTAATACAATCCCTCAAACTAATACATACCCACAAACTAATACAGGTCCTCAAACTAATACATACCCACAAACTAACACAGAGCCTAAAACTAATACAGACCCTCACATTAACACAGATCCTAAAACTAATACTGTCCATCAAACTACTACAGCCCCTCAAGCTAATATAGTCCATCAAACTAATACAATCCATCAAACTAATACAGACCCTGACATTAACACAGACCCTAAAACTAATACTGTCCATCAAACTAATACAGCCCCTTAACCTAATATAGTCCAAAAAACAAATATAATTCTTCAAACTAAAAGAGTCCCTCAACCTAATACAGTACAACAAACTAATGCAGTCCATCAAACTAATACAGTCCATCAAACTAATACTGTCCATCAAACTAATACAGTCCATCAAACTAATACAGTCCATCTCATAATACAGTCCATCAAACTAATACAGTCCATCAAACTAATCCAGCCCCTCAAATTAATACAGACCTTCAAACTAATACAGGGCCTCAAACTAATACAGTCAATCAAACAAATATAGAACCTCAAAGTAATACAGACCCTCAAACTAATACAGTCTCTCAAACGAATACAGTCTCTCAAACTAGTACAGAAACTCAAACTAATACAGACCCTCAAACTAATACTGTCTCTCAAGGTAATACAGAACCTCAAACTAATATAGTCTCTCACAGTAATACAGACCCTCAAACTAATACAGGCCTCAAACTTATGTTGTCCATCAAACTAAAAGAACCCCTCAAACTAATACAGACCCACAAACTAACAAAGATCCTCAAACTAATACAGACTCACAAACTAATACAGGTCCTCAAACTAATACAGTTCCTCAAACTAATACATTCCATTAAACTAATACATCCCCGTAAACTAATGCAGTCCATCAAACTAATATATCCCCTCAAATTAATACAGTCCATCAAACTAATACATCCCCTCAGACTAATACAGTCCATCAAATTTATACACTCCATCAAACTAATACAGTCCCTCAAACTAATACAGTCGATCAAACTAATACAGACCCTCAAACTAATACAGTTCATCAAGTCCATCAAAGTAATACAGACACTCAAATGAATACAGCCCCTCAAATTAATACAGTCCATCAAATTTATACAGTCCATCAAACTAGTACAGTCCATCAAACTAATACATCGTCTGAAACTAATACAGTCCATCAAATTTATACACTCCATCAAACTAATACAGTCCATCAAACTAATACAGAGCCGCAAACTAATACAGTCCATCAAACTAATACAGTCCCTCAAACTAATACAGTTCATCAAGTCCATCAAAGTAATACAGACACTCAAACGAATACAGCCCCTCAAATTAATATAGTCCATCAAACTAATACAGTCCATCAAACTAATACAGTCCCGGAAAATAATACAGTCCATCAAACTAATACAGACCCTCAAACTAATACAGTCTCTCAAAGGAATACATTCCATTAACCTAACATAGAGCCTAAACCTATTACAGACCATCAAACTAACACAGACCATAACATTAATACAATCAACGAATACAGACCCTCGAACTAATACAGTCAATCAAACGAATACAGTCCCTCAAACTAATACAGTCCATCAAACTAATACAGAACCTCAAACAAATACAGCCCCTCAAACTAATACAATCCCACAAACTAATACAGACCATCAAACTAATACAGGCACTCAAACTAAGATAGTCCCTCAAACTAATACAGAACCATAAACTAATACAGTCCTTCTAACAATACAGTCCATCAAACTAATATAGACCCTCAAACTAATACAGCCGCTCAAACTAATACAGGCCCTCAAACTAATACAGGCCCTCAACCTAACACAGTCCATCAAACTAATACAGTCCATCAAACTAATCCAGCCCCTCAAACTAATACAGACCTTCAAACTAATACAGGGCCTCAAACTAATACAGTCTCTCAAACTAATACAGAAACACAAACTAATACAGACCCTCAAACTAATACTGTCTCTCAAACTAATACAGACCCTCAAACTAATGTCGTCCATCAAACTAAAAGAACCCCTCAAACTAATACAGACCCACAAACTAATACAGATCCTCAAACTAATACAGACCCACAAACTAATACAGGTCCTCAAACTAATACAGTCCCTCAAACAAATACAGTCCATCAAACTAATTCAATCCATCAAACTAAAAGATACCCTCAAACTAATACGGTCCATCAAACTAATACTGTCCCTCAAACTAATACAGACCCTCAAACTAATACAGACCCTCAAACTAATACAGTCCAGCAAACAAATAAGTCCATCAAACTAATACATTCACTCAAACTAATACAGACCCTCAAACTAATACAGACCCTCAAACTAATACAGACCATCAAACTAATACAGAACCTCAAACTAATACAGATCCTCAAACTAATACAGGCCCTCAAACTAATACAGTCCATCAAACAAATACAGTCCCTCAAACTAATACAGTCCCTCAAACTAATACAGTCCATCAAACTAATACAGACCCTCAAACTAATACAGCCCCTCAAACTAATACTATCCATCAAACTAATACTCTGGTGTATGTAGCACAAAAATCACTGACTACACACGGTCTTGTGTAAATCTAACTGCTGTGACCTTCGTCCTTTAGTGTTCAGCTCCAGACTGCCTTCAGCCTTATATAGCACCTGTTGTAGTTACTACCACGGTTTCCCAACACAGCCCCCTCTGTGGTGTGGCATCGTGGACTGTATAATTTTGATGGACTGTATTAGTTTGAGCGCCTGTATTAGTTTGAGGGACTGTATTAGTTTGAGGGTCTGTATTAGTTTGTGGAGCTGAATTAGTTTGAGGACGATTGACACAAATGATTCACTTAAATATTTTCACTGAATGGCTGCATTTAAGGAAGGCTGCTCCATCCTAGGTTGCAGTAGAGTAAAATTGAGGGGGCACTTGAACATTTGGAATGTAGTTTCTGAATGGCCATAGCAGAGTGAAAGTCATCAGTGGACCAATATCATATCTAGATATGGGCCTGATGTTGTTTCAAACAACAATCTGTTGCTGGCAGGATATAGAAGGCAATCTTCATTTGTTAATGGATATAATCAGAATTGTCCTGTCTTTGTTTTTTCCAATTTCAACTCCAAATGTATTCCATCACAACAGGGACTTTTCTCCAAAGTCGTAATCTGTTTGTTCAAATTATAACAATAACCAATTTGAGCGATGTCGTAACCTCAATGTCCCTGTGGTGATTCTGCAGGGTATAAATTGAATGCTCTGGATTGTATCTCCACAGAGTATAATACTGGGAGATTGCCTGCAGAGCGAAGGGGCACATCGCCTCACACAGAAAATGTATCAGACTGTTAGATTAGCAAGGAAAATATGCTACATGATCATTGCCGTCACCGGCGTTCCTGGTAAGTGACTATAACCATTGAAGTTGTGTAAATCTCTGCATGGACTGGTCTCTGGTTTTGCTCTGTGACTGATAATGTTAAATGTTGGTGTAGTGGTCACTGTTATACAGACACACGATCAGTGATACCATTCTCTAAAGTCAATTGTGCTCAATTACATCTGCAGTTTGATTCCTTTGTCTCATTTGAATATAAACATCTGCTTGGAACTAAGAGGCTCATTGAATTATCAAGTTATGCCTTGAGTGGAACATCGTGTAGTTGTAACAGTCCTCAGTGCAGCAACTCTCTGAGAGAAGGTTTTACTGGCAGTGTGTGTCACTGTAGGATATACTGAGTGTGGGTCACTAACCGGTGTGGAATACCATACCCGAGTGACCATGTTTTACTGAGAGTGTGAGTCACTGCAGGATATACTGAGTGTGGGTCACTAACCGGTGTGGAACACAATACCCCAGTGACCATGTATTACTGGGAGTATGTATAACTGTAGGATAGACTGAGTGTTGGTCACTAACCGGTGTGGAACCCCGTACCCCAGTGACTGTGTATGACTGGGACAGTCTGTCAGTGTAGGATATACAGAGTGTGAGTCACTAACCAGTATAGAACACAGTACGCCAGTGAGCATGTATTAATGTGAGTGTGTTTACCTGTAGGATATACTGAGTGTGGGTCACTAACCAGAGTGGAACAGTGTACCCCAGTGAACATGTATTGCTGGGAGTGGGTGGCACTGTAGGATATACTGAGTGTGGGTCACTAACCGGTGTGGAACAGTGTACCCCAGTTACTATGTATTACTGGGAGTGTGAGTAACTGTAGGATATACTGATTGTAGGTCACTAACCGGTGTGGAACACCATACCCCAGTGACCATGTATTACTGGCAGTGTGTATCACTGTAGGATATACAGAGTGTGGATCACATACCGGTGTGGAACACCATACCCCAGTGACCATGTATTACTGGCAGTGTGTATCACTGTAGGATATACTGAGTGTGGTTCACATATCGGTGTGGAACACCGTACCGCAACGACCATGTATTACTGGGAGTGTCTGTCACGGTAGGATTTACTGAGTGTGGGTCACTAACCGGTGTGGAACACCGCATCTCCGTGACCATGTATTACGTGGAGTGTGTGTTACTGTAGGATATACTGAGTGTGGGTCACTAACCGCTGTGGAACACGGTACTCCAGTGACCATGTATTACTTGGAGTGTGTGTCACTGTAGGATATACTGAGTGTGGGTCACTAACCGGTGTGGAACACTGTACATCAGTGACCATGTATTACTGGTAGTGTCTGTCACTGTAGAATATACTGAGTGCAGGTCATTAACCGGTGTGGAGCACAGTACCCCAGTAACCATGTATTACTTGGAGTGTGTATGTCTGTAGGATAGACTGAGTGTGGGTCACTAACCGGTGTGGAACACAGTACCCCAGTGACCATGTATGACTGGGAGTATGTATCACTTTAGGATAGACTGAGTGTATGCCACTAACCGCTGTGAAACACCATACCCCAGTGACCATGTATTACTGGGAGTGTGTATGACTGTAGGATATACAGAGTGTGAGTCATTAACCGGTGTGGAACACAGTACCTCAGTGACCATGTATTAATGGGAGAGTGAGTCATGTAGGATATAGTCAGTGTGGGTCACTAACCGGTGTCGAACACTGTACCACAGTAACCGTGTATTACTGGGATTGTCTGTCACTGTAGGATACCTGAGTGTGGGTGACTAATCAGTGTGAAACACTGTTCTCCAGTGATCATTTACGCGGAGTCAGAGGAAATGTATTACCATGGATTGAAAATTGGCTGGCTACCACAAAGCAGAGAGTCTGGATAAATGGATCCTTTTCAGGTTGGAAATCGGTGGTTAGTGGAGTGCCAAAGGGATCGGTGCTGGGAACACAACTGTTTACAATATATATAGATGATCTGGAAGAGGGGACGGAGTGTAGTGTAACAAATTTGCAGATGACACTAAGATTAGTGGGAAAGCGGGTTGTGTCAAGGACACATCGAGGCTGCAAATAGATTTAGAGTGGTTAAACGAATGGGCTAAGGCTTGGCAGATGGAGTACAATGTCGGAAAGTGTGAGGTCATTAACCTTGGAAAAAAAAACAGTAAAAGGGAATATTATTTGAATGGGGAGAAATTACAACATGCTGCGGTGCAGAGGAACCTGGGGGTCCTTGTGCATGAATCCCAAAAGGTTAGTTTGCAGGTGGAGCAGGTAATCAGGAAGGCGAATGGAGTGTTGGCCTTCATTGCGAGAGGGATGGAACACAAAAGCAGGGAGGTCCTGCTGCAATTCTATAGGGTATTGATGAGGTCGCACCTGGAGTACTGCGTGCAGTTCTGGTCACATTACTGAAGGAAGGATATACTAACTTTGGAGGGGGTACAGAGACGATTCACGAGGCTGATTCTGGAGATTAGCGGGTTAACTTATGAAGATAGATTGAGTAGACTGGGTCTTTTCTCGTTGGTGTTCAGAAGGATGAGGGGTGATCTTACAGAAACATTTAAAATAATGAAAGGGATAGGCAAAATAGAGGCAGAGAGGTTGTTTCCACTGGTCGGGGAGACTAGAACTAGGAGGCAGAGCCTCCAAATACGGGGGAGCCTACTGAAAACCGAGTTGAGAAGGAATTTCTTCTCCCAGAGGGTTGTCTATCTGTGGAATTCTCTGCCCAAGGAAGCAGTTGAGGCGAGCTCATTGAATGTATTCAAATAACAGATAGATAGATTTTTAATCAAAAAGGAAGCAAGGGGTTTGGGGAGCGGGCAGGTAAGTGGAGCTGAGTCCACGGCCAGATCAGCCATGATCTTGTTGAACGGCTGAGCAGGCTCGAGGGGCTAGATCGCCTACTCCTGTTCCTAATTCTTATGTTCGTATTTTCTAGTATATGTGTGGAACACCATACTCCAATGATCATGTATTACTGAGAGTGTGTGTCACTGTAGGATATATTGAGTGTGGGTGACTCACCGGTGTAGAACACCGTACCTCAGTGACCATGTATTATTGGAAGTGTCTGTCACTTTGGGATATACTGAGTGTGTGTCACTAACCGGTGTGGAACACCATACCCAGTGACCATGTATTACTGGGAGTGTGTGTCACTGTAGGATGTACTGTGTGTGGGTCACTAACCAGTGTGGAACACCGTACTCCAGTGACCATGTATTACTGGGAGTGTGTGTCACTGTAGGATGTACTGTGTGTGGGTCATTAACCAGTGTGGAACACCGTACTCCAGTGACCATGTATTACTGGGTGTGTGTCTAACTGATGGATATACTGAATGTGGTTCACAAACCGGTGTGGAACACAGTTGCCCAGTGACCATTTATTACTGGTAGTGTCTGTCACTGTAGGATATACTGAGTGCAGGTCACTAACCGGTGTGGAACACAGTACCCCAGTGACCATGTTTGTATGTATCATTTTAGAATAGACTGAGAGTGGGTCACTAACCGCTGTGGAACACATATCCCATTGACCATGTATTACTGGGATTGTGTATGAGGGTGTAGGATATACAGAGTGTGCATCGCTAACCGGTGTGGAACACTGTACCCCAGTGATCATGTATTACTGGGAGAGTGAGTCAGGGTAGGATATACTCAGTGTGGGTCACTAACCGGTGTCGAACACTGTACCCCAGTGACCGTGTATTACTGGGAGAGTCTGACACTGTAGGATACCTGAGTGTGGGTCAATAACCGGTGTGTAGCACCATACACCAGTGACCATGTATTACTGGCAGTGTGTGTCACTCTAGGATATACTGAGTGTGGGTCACTAACCAGTGTGGAACACCGTACCCCAGTGACCGTGTATTACTCGGAGAGTCTGACACTGTAGGATATACTGAGTGTGGGTCACTAACCGGTGTGGAACACTGTACCCCCAGTGACCATGTATTACTGGGAGTGCATGACACTGTAGGATGTACTCAGTGTGGGTCACTAACCGGTGTGGAACACTGTACCACCAGTGACCATGTATTACTCGGAGTGTATTTCACTGTAGGATAAACTGAGTGTGGGTCACTAACCGGTGTGGAGGACCATACCCCAGTGAACATGTATTACTGGGAGTGTGTGTCACTGTAGGATATACTGAGTGTGGGTCACTAACCGGTGTGGAACACCGTACCCCAGTGACCGTGTATTACTGGGAGAGTCTGACACTGTAGGATATACTGAGTGTGGGTCACTAACCGGTGTGGAACACTGTACCCCCAGTGACCATGTATTACTGGGAGTGTATGACACTGTAGGATGTACTCAGTGTGGGTCACTAACCGGTGTGGAACACTGTACCACCAGTGACCATGTATTACTCGGAGTGTGTGTCACTGTAGGATAAACTGAGTGTGGGTCACTAACCGGTGTGGAACACCATACCCCAGTGACCATGTATTACTGGGAGTGTGTGTCACTGTAGGATATACTGAGTGTGGGTCACTAACCGGTGTGGAGGACCATACCCCAGTGAACATGTATTACTGGGAGTGTGTGTCACTGTAGGATGTACTGAGTGTGGGTCACTAACCAGTGTGGAACACTATACCCCAGTGAACATGTATAACTGGGAATGTGTGTCACTGTAGGATATACTGAGTGTGGGGCACTACCCGGTGTGAAACACTGTACCACCATTTACCATGTATTACTGGGAGTGTGTGTCACTGTCGGATATACTGAGTGTGGGTCACTAACCAGTGTGGAGGACCATACCCCAGTGAACATGTATTATTGGGAGTGTGTGTCACTGTAGGATATACTGAGTGTGGGTCACTAACCGGTGTGGAACACCATAACCCAGTGACCACGTGTTACTCGGAGTGTGTTTCACTGTAGAATATACTGAGTGTGGGTCACTAACCGGTGTGGATCACGATAACCCAGTGACCACGTATTACTCGGAGTGTGTGTCACTGTAGGATATACGGAGTCTGGGTCACGACCCGGTGTGGAACACCATAACACAGTGACCACATATTACTCGGAGTGTGTGTCACTGTAGGATATACTGAGTGTGGGTCATTAACCGGTGTGGAACACCGTACACCATTGACCATGTATTACTGGGAATGTGATCTAGGTAGGATATACTCAGTGTGGGTCACTAACCGGTGTGGAACACTGTACACCATTGACCAAGTATTACTGGGAGTGTGTGTCACTGTGGGATATACTCAGTGTGGGTCACTAACCGGTGTGGAACACTGTACACCATTGACCAGGTATTACTGGGAGTGTGTGTCACTGTGGGATATACTCAGTGTGGGTCACTAACCGGTGTGGAACACCGTACACCATTGACCAAGTATTACTGGGAGTGTGTGTCACTGTGGGATATACTGAGTGTGGGTCACTAACCGGTGTGGAACACCATACCCCAGTGAACATGTATTACTGGGAGTGTGTGTCACTGTGGGATATACTGAGTGTGGGTCACTAACCGGTGTGGAACACTATACCCCAGTGACCATGTATTACTGGGAGTGTCTTTCACTGTCGGATGTACTCAGTGTGGGTTACTATTTATTCTACTTCCGCTTCTGAGGCGTACCCTCGGACTCGAGGATTACTCGATTCCATACTAACAATTATTTCCCAGAGTGCTGAAGAGTCCAATGCATGACCTGCATTCTCTGTCACAAATCGGGCAGACGCTGGTTGAACGAACGGCAGTGTGGGGTGCCCGGGTTGCTGCGCACTCCTTCCAGTATCTACGCTTGGCTTCAGCTTGCTCTGGGCGATGAGAATCGATGTGCTCTGCACCGCACGGATGCTTTTCCTCCACTTGGGCTGTCGAGGGCCAGGGATTACCAGGTATAGGAGGGGCCGTTGCAATTATTAAAAGAGGTTTGGAGTGTGTCATGGTAGCTTTCTTCTGCCCACCTGTGGCTTGCTTACAATAACGAATCACCGTGTGGAGCGTTTGCTTTTTGGATCTAATGTCAGGCATGCCGACGATGTGGCCCGTCCAACGGAGCTGATCGAATGTGGTCAATGCTTCGCTGCTGGGGATATTAACCTGACCGAGAACACTGATGTTGGTGTGACACTCCGGCCAATTAATTTGCAGGAAATTGCGGAGACTGCGTTGGTACTTCTCCTGTGCTTTGTGGTGTCTGCTGTAAATATTCCATGTCTCTGAACCATATAGGAGGGCCGGTATCACTACTGCCCTGTCGACCATGAGCTTTGTCCTGGGTTTGAGGTCCTGGTCTTCAAACACATTCTTCCTCAGGCGTCCGAAGTCTGCACAGACACACTGAAGGCAATGTTGGACTTTGCCATCAAAGTCTGCCTTTGTTGACTGTAGGCTCCCGAGGTCTGGAAAATGGTCCAATTGTACAGTAAACCCGAGCATCCCTGAAACTCGCAGCGGATGGCGAGTTTCCCTGCGCCTATCGCCGCTGATACATTCTGAGTGCCCCATTTACAATTTAATTCACTCGCCATTCACACTGGAAGTCGTCTCGCCCTCACCGGCTTTGGGCTGGGAATGAAAACCCTTGCAGGTTGCTGATCCTGATAGTGACCCCAGTGCACTGCCCCTGCTGAAAGTACAAGTGCTGGACCTCTGGTCTGAACAATATGCTATCTCCACTCTCCAATGGTCCAGGTATGGGAGCTCGGATGGTCCCTTGCTATGCTGCCTTTTCTTGGGATACAGGGAACCTTCGTTGTTCCAATTCTACTCCAGTCCCCTCCTTCACATATTGTTCAGGTACATTGATGACTGTGTTTGCGCAATTTCATTTTCTAGCCATGACGTGGAAAATGTCCTAACTCGCACAAAGTCATGATCAGCCATCACCTCAGCTCTGTGCTTTTTGACATACATTGGCTCCCGGTTAATGAACGCTTCGATTTTGAAAATGATCATCCTTGTTCACAAATCTCTCCATGGCCTTGCAGCTCCCTATCTCTATAATCTTATTCTGCATCATAACCCCTCAAGCTATCTCCGCTCTTCAAATGCTGTCCTTTCGAACATCCCTCATTATACTGCTCAACCATCAGTGGCCTTACCTTTAGCTATTTGGGCCCTAAACTCTGGAAGTCCCTCCTTAAACCTCTTTTACCAAGCTTTTGGTCATGTGCTTTAATTTCTTATTTTTTATCTCGGTGTCCCATGTTTCTGTGTTGTCCTGTTAAGACTGTTCTGAAGCACCTTGGGATGTTTAACAAAATTAAAGGCGTGATAGAAATAAAAGTTATTGTTATTATTATTAATAATATAGTTATTATTAATATTAGTAATAATCATTATTCTAATTATGCAGTCAACCTTGCTTCTAATTTACGCCCCTCTGTCTCCTTCACATGCTCCGTCTGACACTACCCTCCCCTTCCTCGACATCTCTAAGTCCATTTCTGAGGACAGGCTCTCGACAAATATCTACCATAATCCGGCAGAGTGCTCCAGCTACCTTGATGATATGACCTCTCACCCAGCTTGCGGGAAGGACTCTATAACATTCTCCGAGTGTCGCTGCCTGCGTTGCATCTGTTCCGATGATGCCACCTCCCACACCAGTGCTTACAACATGTCTTCCTTTTTCTGAGCTGAAGATACCCGCCTTCTGTGGTCCTGATCCTGTGGGCCTGTAACCTAGTGTGGAATGGGTAGGAGAGGAGGGAGGAGGCAGAGTCATGGAGACAGTGACCAGTTGAGTCAATAACGCGGGCTGAGGGGCTACAGTAGTGGGGTGGTTTCCCGGTCCCCGACCCCCACTGGTTGATTATCTTCCTGCAGTGACCATGCACTGTTCAGCGAAGGTTCATCAGGCTGGTTCCTGAGATGAAGGTCTTGTCTTATGAGCAAATGTTGAGCAGGCTGGGCCTATAATCGTTGGAGTTTAGAAGAATCAGCGGTAATCTTATTGAAACGTATACGATTCTAAGGGGGCTCGACAGGGTAGATGCAGAGAGGGTGTTGCCCCTCGTGGCGGAATCTACAACTAGGGGTCATAGTTTCAGAATGTTCCCTATGTTGGGGAAGTCCAGAACCAGGGGACACAGTCTAAGGATAAGGGGTAAGCCATTTAGAACCAAGATGAGGAGAAGCTTCTTCACTCAGAGAATTGTTAACCAGTGGAATTCCCTGCCACATGGTGTTGTTGATGGCAGTTCATTGGATATATTTATGAGGGAGTTAGTTATGGCCCTTACGGCTAAAGGGATCAAGGGCTATGGAGAGAAAGCAGGAAAGGGGTAAAGAGGGAATGATCAGCCATGATCTTATTGAATGGTGGTGCAGGCTCGAAGGACCGGATGGCCTAATCCTGCACCTGTTTTCTATCTTTCTATGTTACCATTAATGTTGCCGACCCGCCCGCTGGGGTGGCTCGGCTTCCCTCCCACTGCCCCGTCTCTGCTAAACTGGGAAGTAGCGGGTTGGAGGTAGGTTGCATTGGGATGATATACGTTAGTAATCGCAGGATAGCGCAGATGAATACGTGGCTTGAGCAGTGGTGCAGCAGGGATGGATTCAAATTCCTGGGGCATTGGGACCGGTTCTGGGGGAGGTGGGACCAGTACAAACCGGACGGTCTGCACATGGGCAGGACCGGAACCAATGTCCTAGGGGGAGTGTTTGCTAGTGCTGTTGGGGAGGATTTAAACTAATATGGCAGGGGGATGGGAACCAATGCAGGGAGACAGAGGGAAACAAAAAGGAGACAAAAGCAAAAGACAGAAAGGAGATGAGAAAAAGTGGAGGGCAGAGAAACCCAAGGCAAAGAACAAAAAGGGCCACTGTACAGCAAAATTCTAAAAGGACAAAGGGTGTTAATAAAACAAGCCTGAAGGCTTTGTGTCTTAATGCAAGGAGTATCCGCAATAAGGTGGATGAATTAATTGCGCAAATAGATGTTAACAAATATGATGTGATTGGGATTACGGAGACGTGGCTCCAGGATGATCAGGACTGGGAACTCAACATTCAGGGGTATTCAACATTCAGGAAGGATAGAATAAAAGGAAAAGGAGGTGGGGTAGCATTGCTGGTTAAAGAGGAGATTAATGCAATAGTTAGGAAAGACATTAGCTTGGATGATGTGGAATCTATATGGGTAGAGCTGCAGAACACCAAAGGGCAAAAAACGTTAGTAGGAGTTGTGTACAGACCTCCAAACAGTAATAGGGATGTTGGGGAGGGCATCAAACAGGAAATTAGGGGTGCATGCAATAAAGGTGTAGCAGTTATAATGGGTGACTTTAATATGCACATAGATTGGGCTAGCCAAACTGGAAGCAATACGGTGGAGGAGGATTTCCTGGAGTGCATAAGGGATGGTTTTCTAGAACAATATGTTGAGGAACCAACTAGGGGGGAGGCCATCTTAAACTGGGTGTTGTGTAATGAGAGAGGATTAATTAGCAATCTCATTGTGCGAGGCCCCTTGGGGAAGAGTGACCATAATATGGTGGAATTCTGCATTAGGATGGAGAATGAAACAGATAATTCAGAGACCATGGTCCAGAACTTAAAGAAGGGTAACTTTGAAGGTATGAGGCGTGAATTGGCTAGGATAGATTGGCGAATGATACTTAGGGGGTTGACTGTGGATGGGCAATGGCAGACATTTAGAGACCGCATGGATGAATTACAACAATTGTACATTCCTGTCTGGCGTAAAAATAGAAAAGGGAAGGTGGCTCAACCGTGGCTATCTAGGGAAATCAGGGATAGTATTAAAGCCAAGGAAGTGGCATACAAATTGGCGAGAAATAGCAGCGAACCTGGGGACTGGGAGAAATTTAGAACTCAGCAGAGGAGGACAAAGGGTTTGATTAGGGCAGGGAAAATGGAGTACGAGAAGAAGCTTGCAGGGAACATTAAGGCGGATTGCAAAAGTTTCTATGGGTATGTAAAGAGAAAAAGGTTGGTGAAGACAAACGTAGGTCCCCTGCAGTCAGAAACAGGGGAAGTCATAACAGGGAACAAAGAAATGGCGGACCAATTGAACAAGTACTTTGGTTCGGTATTCACGAAGGAGGACACGAACAACCTTCCGGTTATAAAAGGGGTCGGGGGGTCTAGTAAGGAGGAGGAACTGAGGGAAATCCTTATTAGCCGGGAAATTGTGTTGGGGAAATTGATGGGATTGAAGGCCGATAAATCCCCAGGGCCTGATGGACTGCATCCCAGAGTACTTAAGGAGGTGGCCTTGGAAATAGCGGATGCGTTGACAGTCATTTTCCAACATTCCATTGACTCTGGATCAGTTCCTATGGAGTGGAGGGTAGCCAATGTAACCCCACTTTTTAAAAAAGGAGGGAGAGAGAAAACAGGGAATTATAGACCGGTCAGCCTGACCTCAGTAGTGGGTAAAATGATGGAATCAATTATTAAGGATGTCATAGCAGTGCATTTGGAAAGAGTTGACATGATAGGTCCAAGTCAGCATGGATTTGTGAAAGGGAAATCATGCTTGACAAATCTTCTGGAATTTTTTGAGGATGTTTCCAGTAGAGTGGACAAGGGAGAACCAGTTGATGTGGTATATTTGGACTTTCAGAAGGCGTTTGACAAGGTCCCACACAAGAGATTGATGTGCAAAGTTAGAGCACATGGGATTGGGGGTAGTGTACTGACATGGATTGAGAACTGGTTGTCAGACAGGAAGCAAAGAGTAGGAGTAAATGGGCACTTTTCAGAATGGCAGGCAGTGACTAGTGGGGTACCGCAAGGTTCTGTGCTGGGGCCCCAGCTGTTTACACTGTACATTAATGATTTAGATGAGGGGATTAAATGTAGTATCTCCAAATTTGCGGATGACACTAAGTTGGGTGGCAGTGTGAGCTGCGAGGAGGATGCTATTAGGCTGCAGAGTGACTTGGATAGGTTAGGTGAGTGGGCAAATGCATGGCAGATGAAGTATAATGTGGATAAATGTGAGGTTATCCACTTTGGTGGTAAAAACAGAGAGACAGACTATTATCTGAATGGTGACAGATTAGGAAAAGGGGAGGTGCAAAGAGACCTGGTGTCATGGTACATCAGTCATTGAAGGTTGGCATGCAGGTACAGCAGGCGGTGAAGAAAGCAAATGGCATGTTCGCCTTCATAGCAAGGGGATTTGAGTACAGGGGCAGGGAGGTGTTGCTACAGTTGTACAGGGCATTGGTGAGGCCACACCTGGAGTATTGTGTACAGTTTTGGTCTCCTAACTTGAGGAAGGACATTCTTGCTATTGAGGGAGTGCAGCGAAGGTTCACCAGACTGATTCCCGGGATGGCGGGACTGACCTATCAAGAAAGACTGGATCAACTGGGCTTGTATTCACTGGAGTTCAGAAGAATGAGAGGGGACCTCATAGAAACATATAAAATTCTGACGGGTTTAGACAGGTTAGATGCAGGAAGAATGTTCCCAATGTTGGGGAAGTCCAGAACCAGGGGTCACAGTCTAAGGATAAGGGGTAAGCCATTTCGGACCGAGATGCGGAGGAACTTCTTCACCCAGAGAGTGGGGAACCTGTGGAATTCTCTACCACAGAAAGTTGTTGAGGCCAATTCACTAAATATATTCAAAAAGGAGTTAGATGAGGTCCTTACTGCTAGGGGGATCAAGGGGTATGGCGAGAAAGCAGGAATGGGGTACTGAAGTTGAATGTTCAGCCATGAACTCATTGAATGGCGGTGCAGGCTAGAAGGGCCGAATGGCCTACTCCTGCACCTATTTTCTATGTTTCTATGTTTCTATGTAGGGGAGAGTGTCCCGGGGTGAGGGGAGAGTGTCTCGGAGGGAGGGGAGAGTGTCCCGGGGGGAGGGGAGAGTGTCCAGGGGGGAGGGGAGAGTGTCCCGGGGGGAGGGGAGAATGTCTCGGTGGAGGGGAGAGTTGAGTGTCCCGTGTGGAGGGGAGGGGAGAGTATTCCGAGGGGAGGGGAGGGTCTCCCGAGGGGAGGGGAAGGGAGAGTGTCCCGGGGGGAGGGGAGAGTGTCCCGGGGGGAGGGGAAGAGTGTCCCGGGGGGAGGGGAGAGTGCCCCAAGGGGAGGGGAGAGTGTCCCGGGGTGAGTGGAGGGGAGAGTGTCCCGAGGGGGAGGGGAGAGTGTCTTGCGGGGAGGGGATAGTGTTCCTGGGGGAGGGGAGAGAATCCCGGGGGGAGGGGAGAGTGTCCCGGGGCGAGGGGAGAGTGTCCCGGAGGGAGGGGAGAGAGTCCCGGGGGGTGGGGAGGGGAGAGTGTCCCGAGAGGAGGGGAGAGTGTCCCAGGGGGAGGGGAGAGTGTCCCGGGGGGAGGGCAGAGTGACCCGGGGGGAGGGGAGAGTGTCTCGGGGAGAGGGGAGAATGTCCCGAGGGGAGGGAAGGGGAGAGTGTCCCGGGGGGAGGGGAGAGTGTCTCAGGGGGAGGGGAGAGTGTCCCGAGGGAAGGGGAGAGAGTCCCAGGGGGAGTGGAGGAGAGAGTGTCCTGAGGGGAGGGGAGAGTGTCCCGGGGGGAGGTGGGAGTGTCCCGGGGGGAGGTGAGAGGGTCCCGGGTGGAGGGGTGAATGTCTCGGGGGGAGGGGAGAGTGTCCCGAGGGGAGGGCAGGGGAGAGACTCCCGGCGGGAGGGGAGAGTGTCCCAGAGGGAGGGGAGAGTGTCCCGAGGGGAGGGGAGAGTGTCCCGAGGTGAGGGGAGAGTTTCCCGAGGAGAGGCGAGTGTGTCCCGGGGGGAGGGGAGAGTGTCCCGGGGGGATGGGATAGTGCCCCGAAGGGAGGGGAGGGGAGAGTCTCCCGGGGGGAGGGGAGAGTGTTCCGGGGGGAGGGGAGATTGTCCCGGGGGGAGGGGAGGGGAGAGTGTCCCGAGGGAAGGGGAGAGTGTCCCGGGGGGAGGGGAGAGTGTCTCAGGGGAGGGGAGAGTGTCCCGGGGGGAGGGGAGAGTGTCTCCGGGGGAGGGAGAGTGCCCCAGGGGAGGGGAAAGTGTCTCAGGGTGAGGGGAGAATGTCTGGAGGGGAGGGGAGAGTGTCCCGAGGGAAGGGGAGAGTGTCCCGAGGGGAGAGTGTCCCGAGGGGAGGGG
The DNA here is from genome assembly GCF_044704955.1 of Pristiophorus japonicus. Classification (NCBI taxonomy): domain Eukaryota; kingdom Metazoa; phylum Chordata; class Chondrichthyes; family Pristiophoridae; genus Pristiophorus; species Pristiophorus japonicus. Next base: position 25,251 of record NW_027254379.1, on the reverse strand, counting down.
AGAGTGTCCTGGGGGGAGGGGAGATTGTCCCGGGGAGAGGGGAGAGTTTCCCGGGGGAGTGGAGAGTGTCCCGGGGGGAGGGGAGGGGAGAGTGTCCCGGGGGGAGGGGAGAGTGTCCCGGGGGAAGGGGAGAGTGTCCCGGGGGGAAGGGAGAGTGTCCCGAGGTGAGGGGAGAGTGTCTCATTTGGAGGGGAGAGTGTTCCGGGGGGAGGGGAATGTGTCTCGGGGGGAGGAGAGAGTGTCCCGAGGGGAGGGAAGGGCAGAGTGTCCCGGGGGGAGGGGAGAGTGTCCAGGGGGGATGGGAGAGTGTGCCGGAGGGTAGGGGAGAGTGTCCCGGGGGGAGGGGAGAGTGTCCCGGGGGATGGGAGGGGAGAGTGTCCCGGGGGGCGGGGAGAGTGTCCCGGGGGGGAGGGGAGAGTGTCCCGGGGGGATGGGAGAGTGCGCCAAGGGGAGGGGAGAGTGTCTCAGGGGGAGGGGAGAGTCTCCCGGGGCGGGGAGAGTGTCCCGGGGGGAGGGGAGGGGGGAGTGTCCCGGGGGGAGGGGAGATTGTCTCAGGGGGAGGTGAGAGTGCCCCAGGGGAAGGGAAAGTGTCTCAGGGTGAGGGGAGAGTGTCCCGAGGGGAGAGTGTCCCGAGGGGAGGGGAGAGTGTCCCGGGGGGATGGGAGATTGTCCCGGGGAGAGGGGAGAGTGTCCTGGGGGAGTGGAGAGTGTCCCGGGGGGTGGGGAGGGGAGAGTGTCCCGAGGGGAGGGGAGAGTGTCCCGGGGGGAGGGGAGAGTGTCCCGATGGGAGGGGAGAGAGTCTCGGGGAGAGCGGAGAGTGTCTCGAGGGGAGGGGAGAGTGTCTCGGGGGGAGGGGAGAGTGTCTCGCGGGAGGGGAGAGTGTCTCGGGGGGAGGGAAGAGTGTCTCAGGGGGAGGGGAGAGTGTCTCGGGGGGAGGGAAGAGTGTCTCGGGGGGAGGGGAGAGTGCCCCAGGGGAGGGGAAAGTGTCTCGGGTGGAGGGGAGAGTGTCTCAGGGGGAAGGGAGAGTGTCTCAGGGGGAGGGGAGAGTGTCTCGGGGGGAGGGGAGAGTGTCTCGCGGGAGGGGAGAGTGTCTCGGGGGGAGGGAAGAGTGTCTCGGGGGGAGGGAAGAGTGTCTCGGGGGGAGGGAAGAGTGTCTCGGGGGGAGGGGAGAGTGCCCCAGGGGAGGGGAAAGTGTCTCGGGAGAAGGGGATAGTGTCTCAGGGGGAGGGGAGAGTGTCTCAGGGGGAGGGGAGAGTGTCTCGGGGGGAGGGGAGGGGAGAGTGTCTCGGGGCGAGGGGAGAGTGTCTCGGGGGGAGGGGAGGGGAGAGTGTCTCGGGGGGAGTGGAGGGGAGAGTGTCTCGGGGGAGGGGAGGGGAGTGTGTTCCGGGGGGAGGGGAGGGGAGTGTGTCCTGGGGGGAGGGGAGGCGAGAGTGTCCCGACGGGAGGGGAGAGTGTCCCAGGGGGTGGGGTGGGGAGAGTGTTCCGAGGGGAGGGGAGAGTGTCCCGGGGGGAGGGGAGAGTGTACCGGGGGTAGGGGGGAGTGTCCCGGGGGGAGGGGAGAGTGTCTCGGGGAGAAGGGAGAGTGTCTCAGGGGGAGGGGAGAGTTAAGTGTCCCGGGGGGAGGGGAGGGGAGAGTGTCCCGAGGGGAGGGGAGGGGAGAGTCTCCCGAGGAGAGGGGAGGGGAGATTGTCCCGAGGGGAGGGGAGAGTGTCTCGGGGGGAGGGGAGAGTGTCCCGAGGGGAGGGGAGAGTGTCCCGGGGGGAGGGGAGAATATCTCGGGGGAGGGGCGAGTGTCCCGAGGGGAGGGGAGAGGAGAGTGTCCCGAGGGGAGGGGAGAGTGTCCCGAGGGGAGGGGAGAGTGTCCCGGGGGGAGGGGAGAATATCTCGGGGGAGGGGCGAGTGTCCCGAGGGGAGGGGAGAGGAGAGTGTCCCGAGGGGAGGGGAGGGTGTCCCGAGGGGAGGGGAGAGTGTCCCAGGGGGAGGGGAGCGGAGAGTACCCCGAGGGGAGGGGAGAGTGTCACGGGGGGAGGGGAGAGTGTCCCGGGGGGAGGGGAGAGTGCCCCAAGGGGAGGGGAGAGTGTCCAGGGGTGAGTGGAGGGGAGAGTGTCCCGAGGGGGAGGGGAGAGTGTCTTGCGGGGAGGGGATAGTGTTTCTGGGGGAGGGGAGAGAATCCCGGGGGGAGGGGAGAGTGTCCCGGGGCGAGGGGAGAGTGTCCCGGAGGGAGGGGAGAGAGTCCCGGGGGGTGGGGAGGGGAGAGTGTCCCGAGAGGAGGGGAGAGTGTCCCAGGGGGAGGGGAGAGTGTCCCGGGGGGAGGGCAGAGTGACCCGGGGGGAGGGGAGAGTGTCTCGGGGAGAGGGGAGAATGTCCCGAGGGGAGGGAAGGGGAGAGTTTCCCGGGGGGAGGGGAGAGTGTCTCAGGGGGAGGGGAGAGTGTCCCGAGGGAAGGGGAGAGAGTCCCAGGGGGAGTGGAGGGGAGAGTGTCCTGAGGGGAGGGGAGAGTGTCCCGGGGGGAGGTGGGAGTGTCCCGGGGGGAGGTGAGAGGGTCCCGGGTGGAGGGGTGAATGTCTCGGGGGGAGGGGAGAGTGTCCCGAGGGGAGGGCAGGGGAGAGACTCCCGGCGGGAGGGGAGAGTGTCCCAGAGGGAGGGGAGAGTGTCCCGAGGGGAGGGGAGAGTGTCCCGAGGTGAGGGGAGAGTTTCCCGAGGAGAGGCGAGAGTGTCCCGGGGGGAGGGGAGAGTGTCCCGGGGGGATGGGATAGTGCCCCGAAGGGAGGGGAGGGGAGAGTCTCCCGGGGGGAGGGGAGAGTGTTCCGGGGGGAGGGGAGATTGTCCCGGGGGGAGGGGAGGGGAGAGTGTCCCGAGGGAAGGGGAGAGTGTCCCGGGGGGAGGGGAGAGTGTCTCAGGGGAGGGGAGAGTGTCCCGGGGGGAGGGGAGAGTGTCTCCGGGGGAGGGAGAGTGCCCCAGGGGAGGGGAAAGTGTCTCAGGGTGAGGGGAGAATGTCTGGAGGGGAGGGGAGAGTGTCCCGAGGGAAGAGGAGAGTGTCCCGAGGGGAGAGTGTCCCGAGGGGAGGGGAGAGTGTCCTGGGGGGAGGGGAGATTGTCCCGGGGAGAGGGGAGAGTTTCCCGGGGGAGTGGAGAGTGTCCCGGGGGGAGGGGAGGGGAGAGTGTCCCGGGGGGAGGGGAGAGTGTCCCGGGGGAAGGGGAGAGTGTCCCGGGGGGAAGGGAGAGTGTCCCGAGGTGAGGGGAGAGTGTCTCATTTGGAGGGGAGAGTGTTCCGGGGGGAGGGGAATGTGTCTCGGGGGGAGGAGAGAGTGTCCCGAGGGGAGGGAAGGGCAGAGTGTCCCGGGGGGAGGGGAGAGTGTCCAGGGGGGATGGGAGAGTGTGCCGGAGGGTAGGGGAGAGTGTCCCGGGGGGAGGGGAGAGTGTCCCGGGGGAGGGGAGGGGAGAGTGTCCCGGGGGGCGGGGAGAGTGTCCCGGGTGGGAGGGGAGAGTGTCCCGGGGGGATGGGAGAGTGCGCCAAGGGGAGGGGAGAGTGTCTCAGGGGGAGGGGAGAGTCTCCCGGGGCGGGGAGAGTGTCCCGGGGGGAGGGGAGGGGTGAGTGTCCCGGGGGGAGGGGAGATTGTCTCAGGGGGAGGTGAGAGTGCCCCAGGGGAAGGGAAAGTGTCTCAGGGTGAGGGGAGAGTGTCCCGAGGGGAGAGTGTCCCGAGGGGAGGGGAGAGTGTCCCGGGGGGATGGGAGATTGTCCCGGGGAGAGGGGAGAGTGTCCTGGGGGAGTGGAGAGTGTCCCGGGGGGTGGGGAGGGGAGAGTGTCCCGAGGGGAGGGGAGAGTGTCCCGGGGGAAGGGGAGAGTGTCCCGGGGGGAAGGGAGAGTGTCCCGGGGGGAGGGGAGAGTGTCCCGATGGGAGGGGAGAGAGTCTCGGGGAGAGCGGAGAGTGTCTCGAGGGGAGGGGAGAGTGTCTCGGGGGGAGGGGAGAGTGTCTCGCGGGAGGGGAGAGTGTCTCGGGGGGAGGGAAGAGTGTCTCAGGGGGAGGGGAGAGTGTCTCGGGGGGAGGGAAGAGTGTCTCGGGGGGAGGGGAGAGTGCCCCAGGGGAGGGGAAAGTGTCTCGGGTGGAGGGGAGAGTGTCTCAGGGGGAAGGGAGAGTGTCTCAGGGGGAGGGGAGAGTGTCTCGGGGGGAGGGGAGAGTGTCTCGCGGGAGGGGAGAGTGTCTCGGGGGGAGGGAAGAGTGTCTCGGGGGGAGGGAAGAGTGTCTCGGGGGGAGGGAAGAGTGTCTCGGGGGGAGGGGAGAGTGCCCCAGGGGAGGGGAAAGTGTCTCGGGAGAAGGGGATAGTGTCTCAGGGGGAGGGGAGAGTGTCTCAGGGGGAGGGGAGAGTGTCTCGGGGGGAGGGGAGGGGAGAGTGTCTCGGGGCGAGGGGAGAGTGTCTCGGGGGGAGGGGAGGGGAGAGTGTCTCGGGGGGAGTGGAGGGGAGAGTGTCTCGGGGGAGGGGAGGGGAGTGTGTTCCGGGGGGAGGGGAGGGGAGTGTGTCCTGGGGGGAGGGGAGGCGAGAGTGTCCCGACGGGAGGGGAGAGTGTCCCAGGGGGTGGGGTGGGGAGAGTGTTCCGAGGGGAGGGGAGAGTGTCCCGGGGGGAGGGGAGAGTGTACCGGGGGTAGGGGGGAGTGTCCCGGGGGGAGGGGAGAGTGTCTCGGGGAGAAGGGAGAGTGTCTCAGGGGGAGGGGAGAGTTAAGTGTCCCGGGGGGAGGGGAGGGGAGAGTGTCCCGAGGGGAGGGGAGGGGAGAGTCTCCCGAGGAGAGGGGAGGGGAGATTGTCCCGAGGGGAGGGGAGAGTGTCTCGGGGGGAGGGGAGAGTGTCCCGAGGGGAGGGGAGAGTGTCCCGGGGGGAGGGGAGAATATCTCGGGGGAGGGGCGAGTGTCCCGAGGGGAGGGGAGAGGAGAGTGTCCCGAGGGGAGGGGAGAGTGTCCCGAGGGGAGCGGAGAGTGTCCCGGGGGGAGGGGAGAATATCTCGGGGGAGGGGCGAGTGTCCCGAGGGGAGGGGAGAGGAGAGTGTCCCGAGGGGAGGGGAGGGTGTCCCGAGGGGAGGGGAGAGTGTCCCAGGGGGAGGGGAGCGGAGAGTACCCCGAGGGGAGGGGAGAGTGTCACGGGGGGAGGGGAGAGTGTCCCGGGGGGAGGGGAGAGAGTCCCGGGGGGAGGGGAGGGGAGAGTATCCCGAGGGGAGGGGTGGGAAGAGTGTCTCAAGGGAAGCTGAGGGGAGAGTGTCCCGAGGGGAGGGGAGAGTGTCCCGAGGAGAGGGGAGAGTGTCCTGGGGGGAGGGGAGGGGAGAGTATCCCGAGGGGAGGGGTGGGAAGAGTGTCTCAAGGGAAGCTGAGGGGAGAGTGTCCCGAGGGGATGGAGAGTGTCCCGAGGGGAGGGGTGAGTGTCTCGGGGGGAGGAGAGAGTGTCTCGGGAGTAGGGGATAGTGTCCCGGGGGGAGGGGAGAGTGTCCCGAGGGGAGGGGAGAGTGTCCCGAGGGGAGTGGAGAGTGTCCCGGGGGGAGGAGAGAATGTCCCGGGGGGAGGGGAGAGTGTCCCGGGGGGAGGGGAGAGAGTGCCGGGGGGTAGGGGAGAGGGTCCCAGGGTGAGGGGAGAGTGTCCCGGGGGGCGGGGAGAGTGTCTCGGGGGGAGGGGAGAGTGTCCCGGGGGGAGGGGAGACTGTCCCGGGGGGAGGGGAGAATGTCTCGGGGGAGGGGAGAATGTCCCGTGGGGAGGGGAGGGGAGAGTGTCCCGGGGGGAGGGGAGAGTGTCCCGGGGGGAGGGGAAGAGTGTCCCGGGGGGAGGGGAGAGTGCCCCAAGGGGAGGGGAGAGTGTCCCGGGGTGAGTGGAGGGGAGAGTGTCCCGAGGGGAGGGGAGAGTGTCCCGAGGGGAGGGGAGAGTGTCCCAGGGGGCGGGAGGGGAGAGTGTCCCGAGGGGAGGGGAGAGTGTCCCGAGGGAAGGGGAGAGAGTCCCAGGGGGAGGGGAGGGGAGAGTTTCCCGGGGGGAGGTGAGAGTGTCCCGGGGGGAGGGGTGAGTGTCTCGGGGGGAGGGGAGAGTGTCCCGACGGGAGGGGAGAGTGTCTCGGGGGGAGGGGAGAGTGTCCCCAGGGGAGGGGAGAGTGCCCCGGGGGGAGGGGTGAGTGTCTCGGGGGGAGGGGAGAGTGTCTCGGGGGGAGGGGATCGTGTCCCGAGGGGAGGGGAGGGGAGAGAGTCCCGGGGGGAGGGGAGAGTCTCCCAGTGGGAGGGGAGAGTGTTCCGAGGGGAGGGGAGAGTGTTTCGGGGAGAGGGGAGAGTGTCCCGGGGGAGGGGAGAGTGTCTCGGGGGGAGGGGAGAGTGTCTCGGGGGGAGGGGTGAGTGTCTCGAGAGGAGGGGAGAGTGTCTCGGTGGGAGCGGAGAGTGTCTTGGGGGGAGGGGAGAGTGTCTCGGGGGGAGGGGAGAGTGTCTCGGGGGGAGGGGAGAGTGTCTCAGGGGGAGGGGAGAGTGTCTCGGGGGGAGGGGAGAGTGTCTCGGGGGGAGGGGAGACTGTCTCTGGGGGAGCGGAGAGTGTCTCGGGGGGAGGGGAGAGTGTCTCGGGGTTAGGGGAAAGTGTCTCGGGGGGAGGGGAGAGTGTCTCCGGGGGAGGGGACAGTGTCTCCGGGGGAGGGGAGAGTGTCTCGGGGGGAGGGGAGAGTGTCTCGGGGGGAGGGGAGAGTGTCTCAGAGGGAGGGGAGAGTGTCTCAGGGGGAGGGGAGAGTGTCTCAGTGGGAGGGGAGAGTGTCTCAGGGGGAGGGGAGAGTGTCTCAGGGGGAGGGGAGAGTGTCTCAGGGGGAGGGGAGAGTGTCTCAGGGGGAGGGGAGAGTGTCTCGGGGGAGTGTGTCTCGGGGAGGGGAGGGGAGAGTGTCTCGAGGGGGGGAGATTGTCTCAGGGGGAGGGGAGAGTGTCTCGGGGGGAGTGTGTCTCGGGGGAGGGGAGGGGAGAGTGTCTCGGGGGAGTGGAGGGGAGTGTGTCTCAGGGGGAGGGGAGGGTAGAGTATCTCGGGGGGAGGCGAGGGGAGAGTGTCTCGGGGTGAGGTGAGAGTGTCCCGGGTGGAGGAGAGGGGAGAGTGTCCCGGGTGGAGGGGAGGGGACAGTGTCCCGGGGGGCGGGGAGGGGAATGTGTCCCGGGGGGCGGGGAGGGAGTGTGTTCCGGGGGGAGGGGAGGGGAGTGTGTTCCGGGGGGAAGGGAGGGGAGTGTGTCCCGGGGGGTGGGGAGGGGAATGTGTTCCGGGGGGCGGAGAGGGGAGTGTGTTCCGGGGGCGGGGAGGGGAGTGTGTCCGGGTGGCGGGGAGGGGAATGTGTCCCGGGGGGCGGGGAGGGGAGTGTGTTCCGGGGGGAGGGGAGGGGAGTGTGTTCCGGGGGGAAGGGAGGGGAGTGTGTCCCGGGGGGTGGGGAGGGGAGAGTGTCCGGAGGGGATGGGAGAGTGTCCCAGGGGGAGGGGAGGGGACAGTGTCCCGAGGGGAGCGTAGAGTGTCCCAGGGGGAGGCGAGGGGACAGTGTCCCGAGGGGAGGGGAGAGTGTCCCGAGGGGAGGGGAGAGTGTCGCAGGGGGTGGGGAGCGGAGAGTATCCCGAGGGGAGGGGAGAGTGTCCCGCGGGGAGGGGGGAGTGTCCCGGGGGGAGGGGAGAGTGTCTCGGGGAGAGTGTCCGAGGGGAGAGGAGGGGAGAGTGTCCCGGGGGGAGGGGAGAGTGTCTCAGGGGGAGGGGAGAGTGTCCCGAGGAGAGGGGAGAGTGTCCCGGGGGGAGGGGAGGGGAGAGTTTCCCGAGGGGAGGGGTGGGGAGAGTGTCCCGTGGGAAGGGGAGGGGAGAGTGTCCCGAGGGGAGGGGAGAGTGTCCCGAGGGGAGGGGAGAGTGTCTCGGGGGGAGGAGAGAGTGTCTCGGGGGGAGGGGAGAGTGTCCCGGGGGGAGGGGAGAATGTCCCGGGGGGAGGGGAGAATGTCCCGAGGTGAGGGGAGAGTGTCCCGGGGGTAGGGGAGAATGTCTCGGGGGGAGGGGATAGTGTCCCGGGGGGAGGGGAGAGTGTCCCGGGGGGAGGGGAGAGTGTCCCGGGGTGAGGGGAGAGTGTCTCGGGGGGAGGGGAGAGTGTCCCGGGGGGAGGGGAGAGTGTCCAGGGGGGAGGGGAGAGTGTCCCGGGGGGAGGGGAGAATGTCTCGGTGGAGGGGAGAGTTGAGTGTCCCGGGTGGAGGGGAGGGGAGAGTATTCCGAGGGGAGGGGAGGGTCTCCCGAGGGGAGGGGAAGGGAGAGTGTCCCGAGGGGAGGGGAGTGTGTCTCGGGGGGATGGGAGAGTGTCTCGGGGGGAGGGGATACTGTCCCGAGGGGGAGGGGAGAGTGTCCCGAGGGGGAGGGGAGAGTGTCTTGCGGGGAGGGGATAGTGTTCCTGGGGGAGGGGAGAGAATCCCGGGGGGAGGGGAGAGTGTCCCGGGGGGAGGGGAGAGTGTCCCGGAGGGAGGGGAGAGAGTCCCGGGGGGTGGGGAGGGGAGAGTGTCCCGAGAGGAGGGGAGAGTGTCCCAGGGGGAGGGGAGAGTGTCCCGGGGGGAGGGCAGAGTGTCCCGGGGGGAGGGGAGAGTGTCTCGGTGAGAGGGGAGAATGTCCCGAGGGAAGGGAAGGGGAGAGTGTCCCGGGGGGAGGGGAGAGTGTCTCAGGGGGAGGGGAGAGTGTCCCGAGGGAAGGGGAGAGAGTCCCAGGGGGAGGGGAGGGGAGAGTGTCCTGAGGGGAGGGGGGAATGTCCCGGGGGGAGGTGGGAGTGTCCCGGGGGGAGGTGAGAGTGTCCCGGGTGGAGGGGTGAGTGTCTCGGGGGGAGGGGAGAGTGTCCCGAGGGGAGGGCAGGGGAGAGACTCCCGGCGGGAGGCGAGAGTGTCCCAGAGGGAGGGGAGAGTGTCCCGAGGGGAGGGCAGAGTGTCCCGAGGTGAGGGGAGAGTTTCCCGAGGAGAGGCGAGAGTGTCCCGGGGGGAGGGGAGAGTGTCCCGGGGGGATGGGAGAGCGTCTCGGGGGGAGGGGATAGTGCCCCGAAGGGAGGGGAGGGGAGAGTCTCCCGGGGGGAGGGGAGAGTGTTCCGGGGGGAGGGGAGATTGTCCCGGGGGGAGGGGAGGGGAGAGTGTCCCGGGGGGAGGGGAGAGTGTCTCAGGGGAGGGGAGAGTGTCCCGGGGGGAGGGGAGAGTGTCTCAGGGGAGGGGAGAGTGTCCCGGGGGGAGGGGAGAGTGTCTCAGGGGGAGGGAGAGTGCCCCAGGGGAGGGGAAAGTGTCTCAGGGTGAGGGGAGAATGTCTGGAGGGGAGGGGAGAGTGTCCCGAGGGAAGGGGAGAGTGTCCCGAGGGGAGAGTGTCCCGAGGGGAGGGGAGAGTGTCCTGGGGGGAGGGGGGATTGTCCCGGGGAGAGGGGAGAGTTTCCCGGGGGAGTGGAGAGTGTCCCGGGGGGAGGGAAGGGGAGAGTGTCCCGGGGGGAGGGGAGAGTGTCCCGGGGGAAGGGGAGAGTGTCCCGGGGGGAAGGGAGAGTGTCCCGAGGTGAGGGGAGAGTGTCTCATTTGGAGGGGAGAGTGTTCCGGGGGGAGGGGAATGTGTCTCGGGGGGAGGAGAGAGTGTCCCGAGGGGAGGGAAGAGGAGAGTGTCCCGGGGGGAGGGGAGAGTGTCCCGGGGGGAGGGGAGAGTGTCCCAGGGGGAGGGGAGAATGTCTCGAGGGGAGGGGAGAGTGGCTCGGGGGGAGGGGAGAGAGTCCCGGGGGGAGGGGAGAGTGTCCCGGGGGGAGGGGAGAGTGTCTCGGGGGGAGGGGAGAGTGTCTCTGGGGGAGGGGAGAGTGTCCCGTGGGGAGGGAAGGGGAGAGTGTCCCGGGGGGAGGGGAGAGTGTCCCGGGGGGAGGAGATAGTGTCCCGGGGGGAGGGGAGAATGTCCTGGGGGGAGGGGAGAGTGTCCAGGGGGGATGGGAGAGTGTGCCGGAGGGTAGGGGAGAGTGTCCCGGGGGGAGGGGAGAGTGTCCCGGGGGAGGGGAGGGGAGAGTGTCCCGGGGGGCGGGGAGAGTGTCCCGGGGGGGAGGGGAGAGTGTCCCGGGGGGAGGGGAGAGTGTCCCGGGGGGAAGGGAGAGTGTCCCGGGGGGAGGGGAGTGTGTCCCGATGGGAGGGGAGAGAGTCTCGAGGAGAGCGGAGAGTGTCTCGAGGGGAGGGGAGAGTGTCTCGGGGGGAGGGGAGAGTGTCTCGCGGGAGGGGAGAGTGTCTCGGGGGGAGGGAAGAGTGTCTCAGGGGGAGGGGAGAGTGTCTCGGGGGGAGGGGAGAGTGTCTCGGGGGGAGGGGAGAGTGCCCCAGGGGAGGGGAAAGTGTCTCGGGTGGAGGGGAGAGTGTCTCAGGGGGAAGGGAGAGTGTCTCAGGGGGAGGGGAGAGTGTCTCGGGGGGAGGGGAGAGTGTCTCGCGGGAGGGGAGAGTGTCTCGGGGGGAGGGAAGAGTGTCTCGGGGGGAGGGAAGAGTGTCTCGGGGGGAGGGAAGAGTGTCTCGGGGGGAGGGGAGAGTGCCCCAGGGGAGGGGAAAGTGTCTCGGGAGGAGGGGAGAGTGTCTCAGGGGGAGGGGAGAGTGTCTCAGGGGGAGGGGAGAGTGTCTCAGGGGGAGGGGAGAGTGTCTCGGGGGGAGGGGAGAGTATCTCGGGGCGAGGGGAGAGTGTCTCGGGGGGAGGGGAGGGGAGAGTGTCTCGGGGGGAGTGGAGGGGAGAGTGTCACGGGGGAGGGGAGGGGAGTGTGTTCCGGGGGGAGGGGAGGGGAGTGTGTCCTGGGGGGAGGGGAGGCGAGAGTGTCCCGACGGGAGGGGAGAGTGTCCCAGGGGGAGGGGTGGGGAGAGTGTCCCGAGGGGAGGGGAGAGTGTCCCGGGGGGAGGTGAGAGTGTACCGGGGGTAGGGGGGAGTGTCCCGGGGGGAGGGAGAGAGTGTCTCGGGGAGAAGGGAGAGTGTCTCAGGGGGAGGGGAGAGCTGAGTGTCCCGGGGGGAGGGGAGGGGAGAGTGTCCCGAGGGGAGGGGAGGGGACAGTCTCCCGAGGAGAGGGGAGGGGAGATTGTCCCGAGGGGAGGGGAGAGTGTCTCGGGGGGAGGAGAGAGTGTCTCGGGAGGAGGGGATAGTGATCCGTGGGGAGGGGAGAGTGTCTCAGGGGGAGGGGAGAGTTGAGTGTTCCGGGGGGAGGGGAGGGGAGAGTGCCCCGGGGGGAGGGGAGGGGAGAGTGCCCCGGGGGGAGGGGAGAGTGTCTCAGGGGGAGGGGAGAGTTGAGTGTCCCGGGGGGAGGGGAGGGGAGAGTGTCCCGAGGGAAGGGGAGAGTGTCCCGAGAGGAAGGGAGAGTGTCCCGGGGGGAGGGGAGAGTGTCCCGGGGGAGTGGAGAGTGTCCCGGGGGGAGGGGAGGGGAGAGTGTCCCGGCGGGAGGGGAGAGTGTCCCGGGGGGAAGGGAGAGTTTCCCGGGGGGAGAGGAGAGTGTCCCGAAGTGAGGGGAGAGTGTCTCATTTGGAGGGGAGAGTGTCCCGGGGGGGAGGGGTGAGTGTCCCGGGGGGAGGGGAGAGTGTCCCGGGGGGAGGGGAGAGTGTCCCAGGGGGAGGGGAGAGTGTCTCGAGGGGAGGGGACAGTGGCTCGGTGGGAGGGGAGAGAGTCCCGGGGGGAGGGGAGAGTGTCCCGGGGGGAGGGGAGAGTGTCTCGGGGGGAGGGGAGAGTGTCTCTGGGGGAGGGGAGAGTGTCCCGTGGGGAGGGGAGGGGATAGTGTCCCGGGGGGAGAGGAGAATGTCCCGAGGGGAGAGTGTCCCGAGGGGAAGGGAGAGTGTCCCGGGGGGAGGGGGGAGTGTCCCGGGGGAGTGGAGAGTGTCCCTGGGGGAGGGGAGGGGAGAGTGTCCCGGGTGGAGGGGAGAGTGTCCCGGGGGAAGGGGAGAGTGTCTCAGGGGGAGGGGAGAGTGTCTCAGGGGGAGGGGAGAGTGTCTCTTGGGGAGGGGAGAGTGTCTCAGGGGGAGGGGAGAGTTGAGTGTCCCGGGGGGAGGGGAGGGGAGAGTGTCCCGAGGGAAGGGGAGAGTGTCCCGAGGTGAGAGTGTCCCGAGGGGAAGGGAGAGTGTCCCGGGGGGAGGGGAGAGTGTCCCGGGGGAGTGGAGAGTGTCCCGGGGGGAGGGGAGGGGAGAGTGTCCCGGCGGGAGGGGAAAGTGTCCCGGGGGAAGGGGAGAGTGTCCCGGGGGGAAGGGAGAGTGTCCCGGGGGGAGAGGAGAGTGTCCCGAAGTGAGGGGAGAGTGTCTCATTTGGAGGGGAGAGTGTTCCGGGGGGAGGGGAATGTGTCTCGGGGGGAGGGGAGAGTGTCCCGGGGGGAGGGGAGAGTGTCCCAGGGGGAGGGGAGAGTGTCTCGAGGGGAGGGGAGAGTGGCTCGGTAGGAGGGGAGAGAGTCCCGGGGGGAGGGGAGAGTGTCCCGGGGGGAGGGGAGAGTGTCTCTGGGGGAGGGGAGAGTGTCTCTGGGGGAGGGGAGAGTGTCCCGTGGGGAGGGGAGGGGATAGTGTCCCGGGGGGAGGGCAGAATGTCCCGAGGGGAGAGTGTCCCGAGGGGAAGGGAGAGTGTCCCGGGGGAAGGGGAGAGTGTCCCGGGGGAGTGGAGAGTGTCCCGGGGGGAGGGGAGGGGAGAGTGTCCCGGGTGGAGGGGAGAGTGTCCCGGGGGAAGGGGAGAGTGTCCCGGGGGGAAGGGAGAGTGTCCCGGGGGGAGAGTAGAGTGTCTCATTTGGAGGGGAGAGTGTTCCGGGGGAAGGGGAATGTGTCTCGGGGGGAGGGGAGAGTGTCCCGAGGGGAGGGGAGGGGAGAGTGTCCCGGGGGGAGGGGAGAGTGTCCCGGGGGGAGGGGAGAGTGTCCCGGGGGAGGGGAGAGTGTCTCGAGGGGAGGGGAGAGTGGCTCGGTGGGAGGGGAGAGAGTCCCGAGGGGAGGGAAGAGTGTCCCGGGGGGAGGGGAGAGTGTCTCTGGGGGAGGGGAGAGTGTCCCATGAGGAGGGGAGGGGATAGTGTGCCCGGGGGAGGGGAGAATGTCCCGGGGGGAGGGGAGAGTGTCCAGGGGGGATGGGAGAGTGTGCCGGAGGGTAGGGGAGAGTGGCCCGGGGGGAGGGGAGAGAGTCCCGGGGGGAGGGGAGAGTGTCCCGGGGGGAGGGGAGAGTGTCCCGGGAGGAAGGGAGAGTGTCCCGGGGGGAGGGGAGAGTGTCCCGATGGGAGGGGAGAGAGTCTCGGGGAGAGCGGAGAGTGTCTCGAGGGGAGGGGAGAGTGTCTCGGGGGGAGGGGAGAGTGTCTCGCGGGAGGGGAGAGTGTCTCGGGGGGAGGGAAGAGTGTCTCGGGGGGAGGGAAGAGTGTCTCGGGGGGAGGGGAGAGTGTCTCGGGGGGAGGGGAGAGTGTCTCAGGGGGAGGGGAGAGTGTCTCGGGGGGAGGGAAGAGTGTCTCGGGGGGAGGGAAGAGTGTCTCGGGGGGAGGGAAGAGTGTCTCGGGGGGAGGGAAGAGTGTCTCGGGGGGAGGGGAGAGTGCCCCAGGGGAGGGGAAAGTGTCTCGGGTGGAGGGGAGAGTGTCTCAGGGGGAGGGGAGAGTGTCTCAGGGGGAGGGGAGAGTGTCTCGGGGGGAGGGGAGGGGAGAGTGTCTCGGGGGGAGTGGAGGGGATAGTGTCTCGGGGGAGGGGAGGGGAGTGTGTTCCGGGGGGAGGGGAGGGGAGTGTGTCCCGGGGGGAGGGGAGGCGAGAGTGTCCCGACGGGAGGGGAGAGTGTCCCAGGGGGAGGGGTGGGGAGAGTGTCCCGAGGGGAGGGGAGAGTGTCCCGGGGGGAGGGGAGAGTGTACCGGGGGTAGCGGGGAGTGTCCCGGGGGGAGGGGAGAGTGTCTCGGGGAGAAGGGAGAGTGTCTCAGGGGGAGGGGAGAGTTGAGTGTCCCGGGGGGAGGGGAGGGGAGAGTGCCCCGGGGTGAGGGGAGGGGAGAGTCTCCCGAGGAGAGGGGAGGGGAGATTGTCCCGAGGGGAGGGGAGGGGAGATTGTCCCGAGGGGAGGGGAGAGTGTCTCGGGGGGAGGAGAGAGTGTCTCGGGGGACGGGATAGTGCTCCGGGGAGAGGGGAGAGTGTCTCAGGGGGAGGGGAGAGTTGAGTGTTCCGGGGGGAGGGGAGGGGAGAGTGCCCCGGGGTGAGGGGAGGGGAGAGTGCCCCGGGGGGAGGGAAGAGTGTCTCAGGGGGAGGGGAGAGTTGAGTGTCCCGGGGGGAGGGGAGAGTGTCCCGAGGTGAGAGTGTCCCGAGGGGAAGGGAGTGTGTCCCGGGGGGAGGGGAGAGTGTCCCGGGGGAGTGGAGAGTGTCCCGGGGGGAGGGGAGGGGAGAGTGTCCCGGGGGGAGGGGAGAGTGTCCCGGGGGGAGGGGAGAGTGTCCCAGGGGGAGGGGAGAGTGTCTCGAGTGGAGGGGAGAGTGGCTCGGTGGGAGGGGAGAGAGTCCCGGGGGGAGGGGAGAGTGTCCCGGGGGGAGGGGAGGGGAAAGTGTCCCGGGGGGAGGGGAGAATGTCCCGAGGGGAGAGTGTCCCGAGGGGAAGGGAGAGTGTCCCGGGGGGAGGGGAGAGTGTCCCGGGGGACTGGAGAGTGTCCCGGGGGGAGGGGAGAGTGTCTCGAGGGGATGGGAGAGTGGCTCGGTGGGAGGGGAGAGAGTCCCGGGGGGAGGGGAGAGTGTCCCGGGGGGAGGGGAGAGTGTCTCTGGGGGAGGGGAGAGTGTTCCGTGGGGAGGGGAGGGGATAGCGTCCCGGGGGGAGGGGAGAATGTCCCGGGGGGAGGGGAGAGAGTCCCGGGGGGAGGGGCGAGTGTCCCGGGGGGAGGGGAGAGTGTCCCTGGGGGAGGGGAGAGTGTCCCGGGAGGAGGGGAGGGGAGAGTGTCCCGGGGGGATGGGAGAGTGCGCCAAGGGGTGGGGAGAGTGTCTCAGGTGGAGGGGAGAGTCTCCCGGGGGGAGGGGAGAGTGTCCCGGGGGGAGGGGAGGGGAGAGTGTCCCGGGGGGAGGGGAGAGTGTCTCAGGGGGAGGGGAGAGTGCCCCACGGGAGGGGAAAGTGTCTCAGGGTGAGGGGAGAGTGTCTGGAGGGGAGGGGAGAGTGTCCCGAGGGAAGGGGAGAGTGTCCCGAGGGAAGGGGAGAGTGTCCCGAGGGGAGGAGAGAGTGTCCCGGGGGGAGGGGAGATTGTCCCGGGGAGAGGGGAGAGTGTCCCGGGGGAGTGGAGAGTGTCCCGGGGGGAGGGCAGGGGAGAGTGTCCCGGAGGGAGGGGAGAGTGTCCCGGGGGAAGGGGAGAGTGTCCCGGGGGGAAGGGAGAGTTTCCCGGGGGGAGGGGAGAGTGTCCCGATGGGAAGGGAGAGAGTCTCGGGGAGAGCGGAGGGGAGAGTGTCCCGAGGGGAGGGGAGGGTAGAGTGCCCCGGGGGGAGGGGAGGGGAGAGTGTCCCGTGGGGAGGGGAGGGGATAGTGTCCCGGGGGGAGGGGAGAATGTCCCGGGTGGAGGGGAGAGTGTCCAGGGGGGATGGGAGAGAGTCCCGGGGGGAGGGGAGAGTGTCCCGGGGGGAGGGGAGAGTGTCCCGGGGGGAGGGGAGAGTGTCCCGGGGGGAGGGGAGGGGAGAGTGTCCCGGGGGGCGGGGAGATTGTCCCGGGGGGGAGGGGAGAGTGTCCCGGGGGGATGGGAGAGTGCGCCAAGGGGTGGGGAGAGTGTCTCAGGGGGAGGGGAGAGTCTCCCGGGGGGAGGGGAGAGTGTCCCGGGGGGAGGGGAGGGGAGAGTGTCCCGGGGGGAGGGGAGAGTGTCTCAGGGGGAGGGGAGAGTGCCCCACGGGAGGGGAAAGTGTCTCAGGGTGAGGGGAGAGTGTCTGGAGGGGAGGGGAGAGTGTCCCGAGGGAAGGGGAGAGTGTCCCGAGGGAAGGGGAGAGTGTCCCGAGGGGAGGGGAGGGGAGAGTACCCCGGGGGAAGGGGAGGGGAGAGTGCCCCGGGGGGAGGGGAGAGTGTCCCGCGGGAGGGGAGAGTGTCCCGAGTGGAGGGGAGAATGTTCCGGGGGGAGGAGAGTGTCTCGGGGTGAGGGGATAGTGTCCCGGGGGGAGGGGATAGTGTCCCGGGGGGAGGGGAGAGTGTCCCGAGTGGAGGGGAGAGTGTCCCGAGTGGAGGGGAGAGTGTCCCGGGGGGAGGGGGGAGAGTCCCAGGGGGAGGGGAGAGAGTCCCGGGGGGAGGGGAGGGGAGAGTGTCTCAGGGGGAGGGGAGAGTTTCTCAGGGGGAGGGGAGACTGTCTCAGGGGGAGGGAAGAGTGTCTCGGGGGGAGTGGAGTGGAGAGTGTCTCAGGGGGAGGGGAGGGGAGGGTAGATTATCTCGGGGGGAGGCGAGGGGAGACTGTCTCGCGGTGAGGGGAGAGTGTCCCGGGGGGAGGGGAGGGGACAGTGTCCCGGGGGGCGGGGAGGGGAATGTGTCCCGGGGGGAGGGGTGGGGAGAGTGTCCGGAGGGGATGGGAGAGTGTCCCAGGGGGAGGGGAGGGGACAGTGTCCCGAGGGGAGGGGAGAGTGTCCCGAGGGGAGGGGAGAGTGTCCCGAAGAGAGGGGAGAGTGTCACGGGGGGAGGGGAGAGTGTCACGGGGGGAGGGGAGAGTGTCCCGGGGGGAGGGGAGAGTGTCCCGCGGGGAGGGGGGAGTGTCCCGGGGGGAGGGGATAGTGTCTCGGGGACAGAGGAGAGTGTCCCGAGGGGAGAGGAGGGGAGAGTGTCCCGGGGGGAGGGGAGAGTGTCTCAAGGGGCGGTGAGAGTGTCCCGAGGAGAGTGGAGAGTGTCCCGGGGGGAGGGGAGGGGAGAGTATCCCGAGGGGAGGGGTGGGGAGAGTGTCCCGAGGGAAGGGGAGGGGAGAGTGTCCAGAGGGGAGGGGAGAGTGTCCCCAGGGGAGGGGAGAGTGTCTCGGGGGGAGGAGAGTTTGTCCCGGGGGGGGGGGATAGTGTCCCGGGGGGAGGGGAGAGTGTCCCGAGGGGAGGGAGAGTGTCCCGAGGGGAGGGGATAGTGTCCCGGGGGGAGGGGAGAATGTCCCGGTGGGAGGGGAGAGTTTGCCGGGGGGTAGGGGAGAGTGTACCGGGGTGAGGGGAGAGTGTCCCGGGGTGAGGGGAGAGTGTCCCGGGGGGAGGGGAGAGTGTCTCGGGGGGAGGGGAGAGTGTCCCGGGGGGAGGGGAGAGTGTCCCGGGGGGAGGGGAGAATGTCTCGGGGGAGGGGCGAGTGACCCGAGGGGAGGGGAGAGTGTCCCAGGGGGAGGGGAGAGGAGAGTGTCCCGAGGGGAGGGGAGAGTGTCCCGAGGGGAGGGGAGAGTGTCCCAGGGGGAGGGGAGCGGAGAGTACACCGAGGGGAGGGGAGAGTGTCACGGGGGGAGGGGAGAGTGTCCCGGGGGGAGGGGAGAGTGTCCCGAGGAGAGGGGAGAGTGTCCTGGGGGGAGAGGAGGGGAGAGTGTCCCGGGGGGAGGGGAGAGTGTCTCAGGGGGAGGGGAGAGTGTCCCGAGGAGAGGGGAGAGTGTCCTGGGGGGAGGGGAGGCGAGAGTATCCCGAGGGGAGTGGTGGGAAGAGTGTCTCAAGGGAAGCTGAGGGGAGAGTGTCCCGAGGGGAGGGGAGAGTGTCCCGAGGGGAGGGGAGAGTGTCCCGAGGGGAGAGGAGGGGAGAGTGTCCCGGGGGGAGGGGAGAGTGTCTCAGGGGGAGGGGAGAGTGTCCCGAGGAGAGGGGAGAGTGTCCTGGGGGGAGAGGAGGGGAGAGTGTCGCGGGGGGAGGGGAGAGTGTCTCAGGGGGAGGGGAGAGTGTCCCGAGGAGAGGGGAGAGTGTCCTGGGGGGAGGGGAGGCGAGAGTATCCCGAGGGGAGTGGTGGGAAGAGTGTCTCAAGGGAAGCTGAGGGGAGAGTGTCCCGAGGGGAGGGTAGAGTGTCCCGAGGGGAGGGGAGTGTGTCTCGGGGGGAGGAGAGAGTGTCTCGGGGGGAGGGGATAGTGTCCCGGGGGGAGGGGAGAGTGTCCCGAGGGGAAGGGAGAGTGTCCCGAGGGGAGGGGAGAGTGTCCCGAGAGGAGTGGAGAGTGTCCCGGGGGGAGGGGAGAATGTCCCGGGGGGGAGGGGAGAGTGTCCCGGGGGGAGGGGAGAGTGTGCCGGGGGGTAGGGGAGAGTGTCCCAGGGTGAGGGGAGAGTGTCCCGGGGTGAGGGGAGAGTGTCTCGGGGGGAGGGGAGAGTGTCCCGGGGGGAGTGGAGACTGTCCCGGGGGGAGGGGAGAATGTCTCGGGGGAGGGGAGAATGTCCCGAGGGGAGGGGAGGGGAGAGTGTCCCGGGGGGAGGGGAGAGTGTCCCGGGGGGAGGGGAAGAGTGTCCCGGGGGGAGGGGAGAGTGCCCCAAGGGGAGGGGAGAGTGTCCCGGGGTGAGGGGAGGGGAGACTGTCCCGAGGGGACGGGAGAGTGTCCCGAGGGGAGGGGAGAGTGTCCCAGGGGGCGGGAGGGGAGAGTGTCCCGAGGGGAGGGGAGAGTGTCCCGAGGGAAGGGGAGAGAGTCCCAGGGGGAGGGGAGGGGAGAGTATCCTGAGGGGAGGGGAGAGTTTACCGGGGGGAGGTGAGAGTGTCCGGGGGGAGGGGTGAGTGTGTCGGGGGGAGGGGAGAGTGTCCCGACGGGAGGGGAGAGTGTCCCGGTGGGAGGGGAGAGTGTCTCGGGGGGAGGGGATCGTGTCCCGAGGGGAGGGGAGGGGAGAAAGTCCCGGGGGGAGGGGAGAGTCTCCCAGTGGGAGGGGAGAGTGTTCCGAGGGGAGGGGAGAGTGTCCCGAGGGGAGTGGAGAGTGTCTCGGGGAAAGGGGAGAGTATCCCGGGGGGAGGGGAGAGTGCCCCGGGGGGAGGGGAGAGTGTCTAGGGGGGAGGGGAGAGTGTCTCGGGGGGAGGGGATCGTGTCCCGAGGGGAGGGGAGGGGAGAGAGTCCCGGGGGGAGGGGAGAGTCTCCCAGTGGGAGGGGAGAGTGTTCCGAGGGGAGGGGAGAGTGTCCCGAGGGGAGTGGAGAGTGTCTCGGGGAGAGGGGAGAGTATCCCGGGGGGAGGGGAGAGTGTCTCGGGGGGAGGGGAGAGTGTCTCATGGGGAGGGGTGAGTGTCTCGAGGGGAGGGGAGTGTGTCTCGGGGTTAGGGGAAAGTGTCTCGGGTGGAGGGGAGAGTGTCTCGGGGGTAGGGGAGAGTGTCTCGGTGGGAGGGGAGTGTGTCTCGGGGTTAGGGGAATGTGTCTCGGGTGGAGGGGAGAGTGTCTCGGGGGTAGGGGAGAGTGTCTCAGTGGGAGGGGAGAGTGTCTCAGCGGGAGGGGAGAGTGTCTCAGTGGGAGGGGAGAGTGTCTCGGGGGAGGGGAGAGTGTCTCAGGGGGAGGGGAGAGTGTCTCAGTGGGAGGGGAGAGTGTCTCAGGGGGAGGGGAGAGTGTCTCAGGGGGAGGGGAGAGTGTCTCAGGGGGAGGGGTGAGTGTCTCGGGGGAGGGGAGAGTGTCTCAGGGGGAGGGGAGAGTGTCTCAGGGGGAGGGGAGAGTGTCTCGGGGGGAGGGGAGAGTGTCTCAGGGGGAGGGGAGAGTGTCTCGGGGGGAGTGTGTCTCGGGGGAGGGGAGGGGAGAGTGTCTCGGGGGGAGTGGAGGGGAGTGTGTCTCAGGGGGAGGGGAGGGTAGAGTATCTCGGGGGGAGGCGAGGGGAGAGTGTCTCGGGGGGAGGGGAGAGTGTTCCGTGGGGAGGGGAGGGGATAGTGTCCCGGGGGGAGGGGAGAATGTCCCGGGGGGAGGGGAGAGTGTCCAGGGGGGATGGGAGAGTGTCCCTGGGGGAGGGAAGAGTGTCCCGGGGGGAGGGGAGGGGAGAGTGTCCCGGGGGGAGGGGAGAGAGTCCCGGGGGGAGGGGCGAGTGTCCCGGGGGGAGGGGAGAGTGTCCCTGGGGGAGGGGAGAGTGTCCCGGGGGGAGGGGAGGGGAGAGTGTCCCGGGGGGCGGGGAGATTGTCCCGGGGGGGAGGGGAGAGTGTCCCGGGGGGATGGGAGAGTGCGCCAAGGGGTGGGGAGAGTGTCTCAGAGGGAGGGGAGAGTCTCCCGGGGGGAGGGGAGAGTGTCCCGGGGGGAGGGGAGGGGAGAGTGTCCCGGGGGGAGGGGAGAGTGTCCCGGGGGGAGGGGAGATTGTCCCGGGGAGAGGGGAGTGTGTCCCGGGGGAGTGGAGAGTGTCCCGGGGGGAGGGGAGGGGAGAGTGTCCCGGGGGGAGGGGAGAGTGTCCCGGGGGAAGGGGAGAGTGTCCCGGGGGGAAGGGAGAGTGTCCCGGGGGGAGGGGAGAGTGTCCCGATGGGAAGGGAGAGAGTCTCGGGGAGAGCGGAGGGGAGAGTGTCCCGAGGGGAGGGGAGGGGAGAGTACCCCGGGGGGAGGGGAGGGGAGAGTGCCCCGGGGGGAGGGGAGAGTGTCTCAGGGGGAGGGGAGAGTTGAGTGTCCCGGGGGGAGGGGAGGGGAGAGTGTCCCGAGGGGAGTGTTGGGGAGGGTCTCCCGAGGGGAGGGGAGGGGAGAGTGTCCCGAGGGGAGGGGATAGTGTCCCGCGGGAGGGGAGAGTGTCCCGAGTGGAGGGGAGAGTGTCCCGAGGGAGGGGAGAATGTTCCGGGGGGAGGAGAGTGTCTCGGGATGAGGGGATAGTGTCCCGGGGGAGGGGATAGTGTCCCGGGGGAGGGGAGAGTGTCCCGAGTGGAGGGGAGAGTGTCCCGAGTGGAGGGGAGAGTGTCCGGGGGAGGGGGGAGAGTCCCAGGGGGAGGGGAGAGTGTCTCGGGGGGAGTGGAGTGGAGAGTGTCTCAGGGGGAGGGGAGGGGAGGGTAGATTATCTCGGGGGGAGGCGAGGGGAGACTGTCTCGGGGTGAGGGGAGAGTGTCCCGGGGGGAGGGGAGGGGACAGTGTCCCGGGGGGCGGGGAGGGGAATGTGTCCCGGGGGGAGGGGTGGGGAGAGTGTCCGGAGGGGATGGGTGAGTGTCCCAGGGGAGGGGAGGGGACAGTGTCCGAGGGGAGGGGAGAGTGTCCCGAAGAGAGGGGAGAGTGTCACGGGGGGAGGGGAGAGTGTCACGGGGGGAGGGGAGAGTGTCCCGGGGGGAGGGGAGAGTGTCCCGCGGGGAGGGGGGAGTGTCCCGGGGGGAGGGGAGAGTGTCTCGGGGACAGGGGAGAGTGTCCCGAGGGGAGAGGAGGGGAGAGTGTCCCGGGGGGAGGGGAGAGTGTCTCAAGGGCGGTGAGAGTGTCCCGAGGAGAGTGGAGAGTGTCCCGGGGGGAGGGGAGGGGGAGAGTATCCCGAGGGGAGGGGTGGGGAGAGGGTCCCGAGGGAAGGGGAGGGGAGAGTGTCCAGAGGGGAGGGGAGGAATGTCCCCAGGGGAGGGGAGAGTGTCTCGGGGGGAGGAGAGTTTGTCCCGGGGGGAGGGGATAGTGTCCCCGGGGGGAGGGGAGAGTGTCCCGAGGGGAGGGAGAGTGTCCCGAGGGAGGGGATAGTGTCCCGGGGGGAGGGGAGAATGCCCCGGGGGGGGAGGGGAGAGTTTGCCGGGGGGTAGGGGAGAGTGTGCCGGGGTGAGGGGAGAGTGTCCGGGGTGAGGGGAGAGTGTCCCGGGGGAGGGGGAGAGGCGTCTCGGGGGGAGGGGAGAGTGTCCCGGGGGGAGGGGAGAGTGTCCCGGTGGGAGGGGAGAATGTCTCGGGGGAGGGGCGAGTGACCCGAGGGAGGGGAGAGGAGAGTGTCCCGACGGGAGGGGAGAGTGTCCCGAGTGGAGGGGAGAGTGTCCCAGGTGGAGGGGAGCGGAGAGTACCCCGAGGGGAGGGGAGAGTGTCACGGGGGGAGGGGAGAGTGTCCCGGGGGAGGGGAGAGTGTCCCGAGGAGAGGGGAGAGTGTCCTGGGGGAGGGGAGAGTGTCCCGGGGGGAGAGGAGGGGAGAGTGTCCCGGGGGGAGGGGAGAGTGTCTCAGGGGGAGGGGAGGGTGTCCCGAGGAGAGGGGAGAGTGTCATGGGGGGAGGGGAGGCGAGAGTATCCCGAGGGGAGTGGTGGGAAGAGTGTCTCAAGGGAAGCTGAGGGGAGAGTGTCCCGAGGGGAGGGGAGAGTGTCCCGGGGGGAGGGGAGAGTGTCCCGAGGGGAGAGGAGGGGAGAGTGTCCCGGGGGGAGGGGAGAGTGTCTCAGGGGGAGGGGAGAGTGTCCCGAGGAGAGGGGAGAGTGTCCTGGGGGGAGAGGAGGGGAGAGTGTCCCGGGGGGAGGGGAGAGTGTCTCAGTGGGAGGGGAGAGTGTCCCGAGGAGAGGGGAGAGTGTCCTGGGGGAGGGGAGGCGAGAGTATCCCGAGGGGAGTGGTGGGAAGAGTGTCTCAAGGGAAGCTGAGGGGAGAGTGTCCCGAGGGGAGGGGAGAGTGTCCCGAGGGGAGGGGAGTGTGTCTCGGGGGGAGGAGAGAGTGTCTCGGGGGGAGGGGATAGTGTCCCGGGGGGAGGGGAGAGTGTCCGAGGGAAGGGAGAGTGTCCCGAGGGGAGGGGAGAGTGTCATGAGGGGAGGGGAGAGTGTCCCGGGGGGAGGGGAGAATGTCCCGGGGGGGAGGGGAGAGTGTCCCTGGGGGAGGGGAGAGTGTGCCTGGGGGTTGGGGAGAGTGTCCCAGGGTGAGGGGAGAGTGTCCCGGGGTGAGGGGAGAGTGTCTCGGGGGGAGGGGAGAGTGTCCCGGGGGGAGTGGAGTGTGTCTCGGAGTTAGGGGAAAGTGTCTCGGGGGGAGGGGAGAATGTCTCGGGGGAGGGGAGATGTCCCGAGGGGAGGGGAGGGGAGAGTGTCCCGGGGGGAGGGGAGAGTGTCCCGGGGGGAGGGGAAGAGTGTCCCGGGGGGAGGGGAGAGTGCCCCAAGGGGAGGGGAGAGTGTCCGGGGTGAGGGGAGGGGAGACTGTCCCGGAGGGGACGGGAGAGTGTCCCGAGGGGAGGGGAGAGTGTCCCAGGGGTCGTGAGGGGAGAGTGTCCCGAGGGGAGGGGAGAGTGTCCCGAGGGAAGGGGAGAGAGTCCCAGGGGGAGGGGAGGGGAGAGTATCCTGAGGGGAGGGGAGAGTTTACCGGGGGGAGGTGAGAGTGTCCGGGGGGAGGGGTGAGTGTGTCGGGGGAGGGGGAGAGTGTCCCGACGGGAGGGGAGAGTGTCTCGGGCGGAGGGGAGAGTGTCCCGAGGGGAGGGGAGAGTGCCCCGGGGGGAGGGGAGAGTGTCTCGGGGGGAGGGGAGAGTGTCTCGGGGGGAGGGGATCGTGTCCCGGAGGGAGGGGAGGGGAGAGAGTCCCGGGGGGAGGGGAGAGTCTCCCAGTGGGAGGGGAGAGTGTTCCGAGGGGAGGGGAGACTGTCCCGAGGGGAGTGGAGAGTGTCTCGGGGAGAGGGGAGAGTATCCCGGGGGGAGGGGAGAGTGTCTCGGGGGGATGGGAGAGTGTCTCAGGGGGAGGGGTGAGAGTCTCGAGGGGAGGGGAGTGTGTCTCGGAGTTAGGGGAAAGTGTCTCGGGTGGAGGGGAGAGTGTCTCAGTGGGAGGGGAGAGTGTCTCAGGGGGAGGGGAGAGTGTCTCAGGGGGAGGGGAGAGTGTCTCAGGGGGAGGGGAGAGTGTCTCGGGGGTAGGGGAGAGGTCTCAGTGGGAGGGGAGAGTGTCTCAGGGGGAGGGGAGAGTGTCTCAGTGGGAGGGGAGAGTGTCTCGCGGAGGGGAGAGTGTCTCAGGGGGAGGGGAGAGTGTCTCAGTGGGAGGGGAGAGTGTCTCAGGGGGAGGGGAGAGTGTCTCAAGGGGAGGGGGAGAGTGTCTCAGGGGGAGGGGAGAGTGTCTCAAGGGGAGGGGAGAGTGTCTCAGGGGGGAGGGGTGAGTGTCTCGGGGGACGGGAGAGTGTCTCAGGGGGAGGGGAGAGTGTCTCAGGGGGAGGGGAGAGTGTCTCGGGGGGAGGGAGAGTGTCTCAGGGGGAGGGGAGAGTGTCTCGGGGGGAGTGTGTCTCGGGGGAGGGGAGGGGAGAGTGTCTCGGGGGGAGTGGAGGGGAGTGTGTCTCAGGGGGAGGGGAGGGTAGAGTATCTCGGGGGGAGGCGAGGGGGAGAGTGTCTCGGGGTGAGGTGAGAGTGTCCCGGGTGGAGGGGAGGGGAGAATGTCCCGGGTGGAGGGGAGGGGACAGTGTCCCGGGGGGCGGGGAGGGGAATGTGTCCCAGGAGGTGGGGAGGGGAGAGTGTCCGGAGGGGATGGGAGAGTGTCCCAGGGGGAGGGGAGGGGCCAGTGTCCCGAGGGGAGGGTAGAGTGTCCCAGGGGGAGGCGAGGGGACAGTGTGCCGAGGGGAGGGGAGAGTGTCCCGAGGGGAGGGGAGAGTGTCCCAGGGGGTGGGGAGCGGAGAGTATCCCGAGGGGAGGGGAGAATGTCACGGGGGGAGTGGAGAGTGTCCCGCGGGGA
Source organism: Pristiophorus japonicus (assembly GCF_044704955.1). Lineage (NCBI taxonomy): Eukaryota > Metazoa > Chordata > Chondrichthyes > Pristiophoridae > Pristiophorus > Pristiophorus japonicus. The sequence goes on along the minus strand of NW_027254379.1, from coordinate 927 downwards.
GGGGGAGTGTCCCGGGGGGAGGGGAGAGTGTCTCGGGGAGAGGGGAAAGTGTCCCGAGGGGAGAGGAGGGGAGAGTGTCCCGGGGGGAGGGGAGAGTGTCTCAGGGGGGAGGGGAGAGTGTCCCGAGGAGAGGGGAGAGTGTCCCGGGGGGAGGGGAGGGGAGAGTTTCCCGAGGGGGAGGGGTGGGGAGAGTGTCCCGAGGGAAGGGGAGGGGAGAGTGTCCCGAGGGGAGGGGAGAGTGGTCCCGAGGGGAGGGGAGAGTGTCTCGGGGGGAGGAGAGATTGTCTCGGGGGGAGGGGATAGTGTCCCGGGGGGAGGGGAGAGTGTCCCGAGGGGTGGGGAGAGTGTCCCGAGGGGAGGGGAGAGTGTCCCTGGGGGAGGGGAGAATGTCCCGGGGGGAGGGGAGAGTGTCCCGGGGGGAGGGGAGAGTGTGCCGGGGGTAGGGGAGAGTGTCCGGGGTGAGGGGAGAGAGTGTCTCGGGGGGAGGGGAGAGTGTCCCGGGGGGTGGGGAGAGTGTCCCGGGGAGAGGGAGAATGTCTCGGTGGAGGGGAGAGTGTCCCGAGGGGAGGGGAGCGGAGAGTGGCCCGGGGGGAGGGGAGAGTGTCCCGGGGGGAGGGGAAGAGTGTCCCGGGGGGAGGGGAGGAGTGCCCCAAGGGGAGGGGAGAGTGTCCCGGGGTGAGGGGAGGGGAGACTGTCCCGAGGGGACGGGAGAGTGTCCCCGAGGGGAGGGGAGAGGTGTCCCAGGGGTCGTGAGGGGAGAGTGTCCCGAGGGGAGGGGAGAGTGTCCCGAGGGAAGGGGGAGAGAGTCCCAGGGGGAGGGGAGGGGAGAGTATCCTGAGGGGAGGGGAGAGTTTACCGGGGGGAGGTGAGAGTTGTCCGGGGGGAGGGGTGAGTGGTGTCGGGGGGAGGGGAGAGTGTCCCGACGGG